>NW_027069892.1:201189-237223 GCF_002906115.3 Quercus suber
GTCCTTGCGGGGTCAGGCCAATGCTTTGGTGAACAGCTATCATTGTTGCTCAAATTGAAGAACAGCCTCAAATTCAACAGTATTTTGTCCACAGAACTTGTGCACTCGAGTGAAAGTACTGATTGCTTTTTGTGGAAATTAAGGTGTAACCTGAAGCGAGGGACGCGTTGTTCGGTGTCAACCTGAACAGCCAATTAGAGCACATAGGAAGGGAATTTGCTAAAAAAAACAATATCAAGTTTGCACCACTCCTTAGGTAGAGCCCATAATTCTTATTCAAAAGGTCCTTTTCATTCTTTTGAACTTCAGACCATTTCTATAGTTTTTCCAAAGAAGTGTATGAATCGGATTGTATTCTTTGTATTCTATAGAACTTCAGACCACTTCAGACCATTTCCCTCTTTCCACAGAAATGTAATATGTAGAGAGGTTCTTTGGTAAAATGGATTGTATTCTGCTTTGATAATCCAATAGTTACAACAATGGAAGATAATTTGAACTTGGACGACTGGACGTCTCCACCGGGAGATGTCATTTGAGCTTTAAGGCTCTTGGCTTCGAGCCACATTCCTGATCTCTGATTTGAATTTTTGAAAACCATGTTTTAGCACCAAAAAGAAAAAGAAAAAACACACACACACACAAATAAAAACCAGACTATCAATCTCAATCCTAATCAAAGGTAATTCAAAAACTAATTATAACTTAGTAAACTTGCGTATTGATTTAGCTAAAAAAAAAGAGACAAAAAGGTAAACTTGCGTATGGACCGGCTCCTACTAGTAGACTGTTTGATTTGTCAGTAATTAAACAAAAGAAATGAGGACTTAATGTAAGATGGCAAGGGACGTGTTGTTGGTGTCAACCGGGACAGCCAATTAGAGCACATAGGAAGGAAAATTGCTATAAAAAGACACACCAAAAAAAATGAGGACTTATTGGAAGACATCATTAATTTGTTAAAGGAAAGTAGAACTCATAGAGTCATGGGATAGGAATAAAGCTTTTTACCCGCGTTTTCTCATCAATACTTTCTGGCATTATTGATGACTTTTATAAATCTTCCTTCCAAGTTTTTCCTGTGCTCATTTATTTATATATTCTTGTATTGGTTCTTGTCTGGTTCTCTGTTGGTAAGATTGTGATGAAACCAAATTGAGTCAAACATTAAAAGATAAAAATTGGTTCATTTAATATTTATGGAAATCTAAATTAAATGAAAATAGTGATACATTAATTTATAGAAATTATATAGTAAAATTTATAGTATTATATTTGCATCACTCCTTAGGTGGAGTCCAGAATTCTGCTCAACAGGTCCTTTTCATTCTTTTGAACCATAGACCATGTCTATGGCTTTTCCAAAGAAGCGTATGAGTCGGACATGACTTTTATAAGTGTTAGGTCTTCCTATCAAGTCCTTCTTGTCAATGGCTATGCTTTATTTAGGCTGATGACATATCATTTGTTAAGGGAAAGTAGCACTCATGGAATCAAGACCTCGTTGGACCATGTCTATAATCTTTTTACCTTTTTCTTCCCTCATTAATGCGTTTTTCAGTAAGACTTTTATAACTCTTCCAACCAAGTTTTTTATATGCCTATGGACATTTATTCTACCCAATGCATGGAAAAATGCTTTTATGCATTGATTATATATATATATATTCTTCTATTGATTATCGTTTGGTTCTCTATTAGTAAGATCGTGCAAAAACTGAACTGAGTCAAGCATTACAAGATAAAAATTAGTTTTTTAATTTATTTTGAACACGAGCCGAGTTTAATCTCAATATTAAGCTAATCACATATTCAAGTTTGGTTCTTTTTTTTTTCAACAAGCTCAAGCTTGTTTGTAAGCTATTTTTTTGTTAACTTAATCTTTCTTTATATATGGTAAACACCATGACTAAATTGGTTTTAATCCCTTCATAGATATATATTAATGTTTAATAACAAATTCTAGTTGAAATTATGTTTTTGAGTTAATTAGAATTATTTTTGTTTATAAACTTATAAAAATTAGATTCATCAACCTTGTACTACTTAAACAGTATATTGATCAATGACAATCTTTTACATTTTATATGGTTTTGTCTTTATTAGTAGAATAATGACTAAATAATTAAATTAACCATTTTAATGGTTTAAATTTAAACTTTTAGACAAATAATGGCGTGACATTTTATGAATTGGCATAGTTAAATATGATGAAAAAAAGATTGGAATTTTCTCCCTAAATTTACATTTTAATGCACCATACAATAGCCCGTATTTCAGCCAAAAGAATATTCATATTTATTAATATAATTTGTTTTTTAGGTTAAAAAAAAAAAAAAAAAAAAAAAAAAAAAAAAAAAAAAGCATCACTTTAAAGTTTAAACTGTGCCTTAGACCACAAATGAGTTGAACCGGCCCTGGTTGGAAGTAGACACAGTGATCAAATCGATTTCATCCAATTCATCTTAGAGTACGGTGTAAGAGGTGCTTGTTCCACATCGAAATCGTAAAAAATAATGTACAGGGGATAAATAAGGTAACTCCAAAAAAAATGGTTATAAAAATTAAAAAAAAAAAAAAAGAATTTTAAAAAGTAACTCAAAATATTATCATCTCCACACTAGCAGATTTAATTACAAATAGCTATCTTTCACATGCTATTGAAGTTACCTCGCTCTGCACAAATAGGGTACTTGTCGGCCATCTTAAACTGGGTAACTTAATTATGATTTTGCTTATAAATTCTAATTCATGTAGCAAGAGAAAGAACCTAATATGGATATTTTTGGACTTTGTGATTAGTAAGCACTTATTTAAAAGCAAGAAATTTTGCACAATGATACATTCTCTTGGACTAACTCAGCATTGTTTCAAAAATAAAATGTAATTTTTTCTCTACAAAAGTGCTATGTCTACAACACCTTTTTCTTTTTTGGGTAAACCAGAGAATGCATTAAAGATTATAAAGAAGTACAGAGTCTAGGGTATAAAACACCCCAAGCGTCAGCTAAAAGCTAGTACAAAATGTAAGAAGGAGGGCTAGAATGTAAAACAAGGGAATCGGGATTATGCAATCCTTCTTTGGCCAAAATGTCCGCACAATGGTTCCCTTCGCGATGTATGTAATTGACGTGAGCTTCCTCAAAATACTGGAGGAGGGACCTACAATCAACAATAAGAGCATTATAAGGATGGGAATGATCACAGTGAGTGCTAATAATGTCCACTACAGCCTGAGCATCTATCTCTATCAGCAATTTTCGAATATTTAAGTTTTTGGCAAGGACAAGTCCATCTTTAAGGCCCCATAATTATGCTGCCATAGAGTGAGTAAAGTTGATAGCTCTGTTGAAGCTTCCAATCCAATTGCTATTGTGGTCCCTGATAATACCACCAGCAAAGGCTTTACCCGAGTTGCCACTTGCTGAGCCATCTATATTGAGCTTGTAAACACCTTGGGGCAAGTGTTTCCACCCGATTTGTAGGACGTTGGTTTTACGGGTGAGGGCCATGGGGGGAAGCGTGTAGAAGATCTCCTGGGAAAGAGCCTTGATCTTTTCCACAATTTTTTGGGCTACGAAGGGTTGCACTTCCATGGCAAATTTGTTGCGGGTTGTCCAAATAGTCTAGGTTGCTAGAGGAAAAGTATCCCTCCAAGAGATGTTTTGCATGCATGGGGTGTTGGCAGAAGAAGTGGCCATGCATTTGAGCCAATCAAAGAGGTTTAGGGAGAGGAAGTCATGAGTGGGCATGGTGTTATATAGAATGCACCAAACGGGAAGTATCGCTGGGCAATCTCTAAGAATGTGCAAGGTGGTTTCTTTGTCTGTAAGGCAAAGTGGGCAAGTGTCATCCGTAAGAATTTGCCGTTTGCGGAGTTGGTTTTTAGTGAGGAGCCAATCGTGGCATGAGAGCTAGAGGAAGGTTGAAACTCTAGGGATGTTGGGAATTCTCCAAATCCATTTTTAGGTGGGAGCGTCAATTTTTAAGGGGAGGTTAGCGACGAGGAGGTAGGCTGACCGAGGTTCAAACTAGCCGTTAGGAGAGTAGTTCCATGTGGGCAAGTCGTCTTGTAAGGAGGAGAGGGGTTTGAGGGTAGCATGGATGATATCACGGACATGTTGGGGTAGCACAAAGGATAGAGGGTGGAGGTCCCAGTTGCCGTGGGAGTCTCAGACGTCCATAACCTTAAGGGAGAGGTAGCTGGAATGGAAGGCCCATGAATGAGATTACGGAGTGGACCATGCCCGATCCAATTGTCTTGCCAGAAAAGGGTAGACACATCATTTCTAATGAGCCATCTAGTGCCCTTGTCACATATGTCCTTAGCTTATGTAAGGCTGCTCCAAACCGAGGATTTGCTTTTTGCAATGCTAGCAGTTGATGAGTATTTTTTCCTAAGCATGTCATCCCAAACCTCAATGGAGTTGTTACGCATGTCCCAAACTCTTTTTGGGAGAAGGGCCTTGTTACAACAACAACTCTTTCTTATTCCCAAGCCTTCCAGATGTTTGGATTTGGTGACAATGTTCCAATTCAAGGAGTGGATTTTTCTACTAGTGGTTATATGTCCACAACACTTTCACAATAAATTATAAGTGCTAAATTATTATTGGTTCTAATATAAACCTATTATCGAAATTACTTTTTTGCTCACCAATAATAAACTGTAACAATTTGCCACTTTTAATTTGCTGTGAAAATATATTGAACATATTATTTTATATATATATATATATTTAAGTTTTAATTCTCTCACATCCACGATGAGAACCAAAGCCATTTACAATGAACGAAATTTCTCTTCAAATTAGTTTGGAAAGAAATCCTTCAAACACTTCCCATATTTTCTTTATCGTACTTGAAATTTTAAAATCTATCTGTTGGATTGTATGTTCTTTATATTTTTAACACACATGTTAAATTTTATTCAAATTGGATGTTATTAACTATTAGATCAATAAACTTATTTTTTATACATTATTTTAGACTAAAAAAACTTGAAATTTAAATATATGATTGATTAGCTATTAATCTTTGATCTTTTTGAAAATTTACAATCATAGATGATATACAATTCAACAAATAAATTTTCAAAATTCACATCTAATAAAAAAAATATATAAAAGAAATTTAAAGAATTTTTCTCCAAAATCTTGTTCCTTGTTCGCTTTGTTTGTTTTAACAAAAAAACATCTTTATGAAAATGACTCGTTTTCCAAAAAAATGTTTTATGAAAAACTAACTCATTTGCAATATTTGACTATTTGTTGACTCTAAAAATAAGCTAGACAACATTTTCCAAATTTTGGTTTGCATAAAAATTAAAAATTAGTAATATTTCTTGATTTATTATTAAAGAAAAAAAATTTATGAAAAATACCCCCCCTTTTTTTTTTTTTTTTTTTAAGTTTGATTTCACATAACTCGATTTTCTAACAATCGAGTTTTCCATTGAAACTCAATTTTTTAGAAAATCAAGTTTCAAACAAGAACATTTTGCTAGATAGTTTCAGAACATTAGCATTTTACTGGAAAGTTTTGGCAAAATGGGCAAATGCCCTTTTTGGCCATAGAATTCGATTGCAACATAAACTACAAGAACGAGACTTCATGAATTCCATTAAAAAAATGCATGCATTATTATTATAAGTTGTAACTAAATAATAACAAATTATTGTCTAACTCAAATCAATTGGGACGAGCTAGTCCCTGCAATAAATCTAATTTAAAATGTATCTTTAAAAAAAATTAATAACAAAAATTTTAATCCAAATGAAAAGAGAAACAACTCAATCCATGTACATAGGAAGTGTAAGAAGGCTCACTAAGATTTAAAATTTATCCTCTTTTCTTCAAACTTACCTTGATTTGGACACTAATTTTGTTTACCAGACTCGACCCAATAGCCCTAAATCCAACCCAACCCAACTCAAGATATTAAGACTTGTTTATTCAACTCCAAACCCAAACCCAAACTCAAACTCCTCTACCAGATCTACTTAATTACAACTAGAAATAATAGATTAAATGTTTGTTTGGCTAAAGCTTTTAAGCTCTAGCTTTTAGAGGTTTTTAAAACCACTTTCTCGCACTTTGTGGTCGAACAGGAACGAGTACAGAAATGGGGGTGCAAAGAAGGCGTGTCAGGCTCTGTTACAAGGTGCTTTGGAGTACCTGAGGGCGTACCAGGCCTGTAAGGAGGTCGCGGTGTCTTCGCGGCAGCCAGCGGAGGCAGTGGTGTGGACGCCTCCCTCTCCAAACCGTTACAAAATCAATGTGGACGGCGCTGTGTTCAAGGAGCAAAAAATGGCAGGGGTGGGGATTCTAATAAGAGATGCAGCGGGCCAAGTGGTAGGTGCTTGTAGTAGAAAGATCAATGCTCCACTGGGAGCCATTGAAGCTGAGGCTAAGGCCATTGAGTTGGGTCTCCAATTTGCCAAGGACTTGTCTATACAAGATTTTACGCTTGAAAGTGATTCCTTGTCGCTGATTAATGCATTAAGGTAATGTTCACCTCCTCCTTCATCAGTAGCTACTTTGGTCTATTGCTCTATAGCTGCTACCCATAGCTTTCGTTGTGTAGATTTCGCCCATGTTGGTCGGAATGGCAATAGGCCAGCCCACTTACTTGCAAGACATACTTTAGGCATTGCAAATTTGTCTGTTTGGGTTGAAGAGACCCCTTGTTTCCTTGAACAAGCTCTCAACCAGGATGTATTTGTCAATTTTTCTGATTAATAAAGTCTAGTACTATTCCCATCAAAAAAAAAAAAAAAAACCACTTTCTCGCACTCTTTCAAAGTATAACTATAGCACACTTTTAGCAAAAAAAACTAAATAAATAGTTCCCAAATGGACAACAAGACTCATTTAACCAACCAACCAGATCACCCTTAACTTGACCTAGAAGCAGCATTGACCTAGTCCAACTACCCTGTTTCCAATGCCCAAAAAAATCTAGGGTTTCGTTGATCAACAGGATCTAAGAGAGGAATGAGAGAAATACCGAAGTAACTGACCCGTTAATCCAACTTGACAAATTGACCGGTTTCAAATTCAAGTGTTTTGGAGTCTGGACTTCATGATCATTAATGCTAAGACCCTCAAGCAAATGGACTCAACTTCACACTAGAGATTCAACTACACAATGGGGGTTGGTAGCAATGGTAGCTCAATCATTAGGCCATTTAGGAAGTCGCCTAAGACCCCAAATGAAAGAAGGCCTTTTAAAATAGAATATATTATATTTATTTGTCTCATAGTATTGCACAAAAAAAAAATTAGGGCTTTTCTTTTAAGGGGAAAAATATATCTTCTGCCAATAGAATGTCTTGTATATCTATCTTACAATGTAAAAATTTTGTAAGGCCCAAATATTTAATAAATTAATTAATTAATTAATTAAATATTACACACACACACTCTCTCTCTCTCTCTCTCTCTCTCTCTCTCTCTCTCTCTCTCTCTCTCTCTCTCTCTCAAATTGAAATTAAAACTAATAGTTTTCAAAGACAAATTCATTACTAAAATCTTTATTCAATAACTGAAGTCCAACATTGCCAGAGGGATAGTAACCATTTAAAATATGATATTTATTTTGATATTGATTGTTTTGATGTTTTTAGAATTAAAATTTAAAATACGTTTTATAAATATATGAAAATAGTCCAACTAATGTATTAAATTATATAAAAATGTTGGATTCTTTTTTCTAATGTATCACTTATAAAATATTAAGTAACAATATATTTTACATTTACGTCTAGCCCTTTGTATTGAGGTATTCAATAGAAATGGAACTACTTAAAATTTACAAGTTTTAAAACTTTTTATTTTATATTTAAAATACTCTACGCGTGAAACTCTTCATAGAAATGTCGTCATATTTGCATGAAAGACATTTAACCAGCCAATAACACGGTTAATATTTCATGATTTTGGCATGATCATGGTATTATTAGTACAAAGAAACCAATCAATCGAGGAAAAAAGTTGATAAATATATATATATATATATGAGATGGGTTCAAGTTACACCTGGTGTAACTGACAAGAGTTACACCATTTGTAGACCGTAGATTTGTAATTGATCTAATGGCTAAAAAAAATAGTATTAATACTAATTGACTTACACCTCATTCATTTAATTAATAGAAATTTTGTTTCTCTCTCCTTATGTATTATTTAAAACTTTTACATATATTCCTTTTATTGCCAATGACTTTATAAATATATTTGCAATAATTTTTTATTTTTTTTGAGTTCGTACTACTCTTTTATTTTATTTTATTTTTTTTCTTCTTTTAAGCCAGCCATACTCTTTTTTTTTTTTTTTTGAAAGGTAAATGATAGAAAACTTTTATTGATAATAGTATTTTAATCATATACATGAATGAGGTCCCAAACAACGTGGCCTCCAGAAACTACCTACCTCCAAATAAGAAAAGAAATACAAAGACCCACATCCACTTAATACACACTCAGACAAAAAAACACCATCCATCCTACAAAAGAAAGAGGTCCGCTACTCTGTTAAACAAACTATAAGAAAACAAAACACAGTAATCTCTTCATCCAGTTCATCCAGACCTATACACTAGCTTGAAAAGATACAACTCTCTGATATGTTTCCAGTAACTGCAATGCCTCTTCTACAATTTTCTTTGGCTGTGCTTGGACTTTGTCAAAATAAACTCTGTTTCTTGCATTCCAAATAGACTCTGTCATTCTCTTATAGTCTTATCAATTGTGAATATATATCCTGTCTCCTTAAAAATAAATAAATGGCTAAGTGTTGTTTAATGACTGACCAAGCTTGTAATTTTTTGATCTAAAATAGAATTTAATCTTCACAGAGACAATGCAAGACCAATCTACTTTGTACTTCCCTCAACAGTTTTTAATCTAATGACTGATCAAGCTTGTAATTTATCGGATGCCACTAGTGCTAATCTAATTTCTGTTAGTTTTTTTGTCCCTTCAGAAGACGTGTCTATCATAACTTTGTATTTTTCTCATTCACGGACAGTAATGCAATCTATGATGATAATCAATGTGTCCGATGTTGGTATTGTCCTAAACGATGGTTGGGTTCATCAAGCTTGGATCACCTACGATGGTCCACGTCGTTGGATGGACATTCGTTTAGGATCAAAAGATGAAGATTACCCAACAAAAATAATCTTCTCTGAGCAACTTGATCTCTCACCGTTTCTCAATGAATACATGTTCATTGGATTTTCAGCTTCCACAGGCAATTTGACTCAAATCCACAACGTCTTGTCATGGAATTTCACGTCCACAAGCCAAGCCTTTCTTCGTATTCCTTCAACAGAAACATGTGAGAGCAAGATCATTGTCAAGGATGGTTCTGGGACTAGGAAAGCTCGTGCAGAACCACCAGGCAGCTTCTTGATTTTTGTGGCTGTGGTAGCGTAGAGAGAGAGTCAGACAACACTTTTTTTGGGTTTAATGATAGGTATAAAATATAATAAATAAGAGGTAATTAATGAGATTCTAATCAAAATATTAGCATTAATGAGGATTTTTTTTTATCGTTGGATCTATTTAAATTCAATGGTTTTAAAAATGTGTAACTTTAAAGAGTTACACCAGGTGTAACTTGAACCCATCTCTATATATATATATATATCATATTGATGATTTTATGCAAAGAAGTGTTCAACAAATACCACTGTTTGGGATATTGGAAGAAACTAATAACTCTTCACAAATAGCTTCACTTTAAAGTTTAAACAGTGCCTTAGACCACAAATGAGTTGAACCGGCCCTGGTTGGAAGTAGACACAGTGATCAAATCGATTTCATCCAATTCATCTTAGAGTACGGTGTAAGAGGTGCTTGTTCCGCATCGAAATCATAAAAAATAATGTACAGGGGATAAATAAGGTAACTCCAAAAAAAATGGTTATAAAAAAAAAAAAGAATTTTAAAAAGTAACTCAAAATATTATCATCTCCACACTAGCAGATTTAATTACAAATAGCTATCATTCACATGCTATTGAAGTTACCTCGCTCTGAACAAATAGGGTACTTGTCGGCCATCTTAAACTGGGTAACTTAATTATGATTTTGCTTATAAATTCTAATTCATGTAGCAAGAGAAAGAACCTAATATGGATATTTTTGGACTTTGTGATTAGTAAGCACTTATTTAAAAGCAAGAAATTTTGCACAATGATACATTCTCTTGGACTAACTCAGCATTGTTTCAAAAATAAAATGTAATTTTTTTCTCTACAAAAGTGCTATGTCTACAACACCTTTTTTTTTTTTTTTTGGGTAAACCGGAGAATGCATTAAAGATTATAAAGAAGTACAAAGTCTAGGGTATAAAACATCCCAAGCGTCAACTAAAAGCTAGTACAAAATGTAAGAAGGAGGGCTAGAATGTAAAACAAGGGAATCGGGATTATGCAATCCTTCTTTGGCCAAAATGTCCGCACAATGGTTCCCCTCGTGATGTATGTAATTAACGTGAGCTTCCTCAAAATACTGGAGGAGGGACCTGCAATCAACAATAAGAGCATTATAAGGATGGGAATGATCACAATGAGTGCTAATAATGTCCACTACAACCTGAGCATCTATCTCTATCAGCAATTTTCGAATATTTAAGTTTTTGGCAAGGACAAGTCCGTCTCTAAGGCCCCATAATTCTGCAGCCATAGAGTGAGTAAAGCCGATAGCTCTGTTGAAGCTTCCAATCCAGTTGCTATTGTGGTCCCTGATAATACCACCAGCAGAGACTTTACCTGGGTTGCCACGTGTTGAGCCATCTATATTGAGCTTGTAAACACCTTGGGGCGGGTGTTTCCACCCGATTTGTAGGACGTTGGTTTTATGGGTGAGGGCCATGTGGGGAAGCGTGTAGAAGATCTCCTAGGAAAGAGCCTTGATCTTTTC
Organism: Quercus suber; assembly: GCF_002906115.3. Classification (NCBI taxonomy): domain Eukaryota; kingdom Viridiplantae; phylum Streptophyta; class Magnoliopsida; order Fagales; family Fagaceae; genus Quercus; species Quercus suber. The sequence goes on from NW_027069892.1 coordinate 212,121, forward strand.
CACAATTTTTTGGGCTACAAAGGGTTGCACTTCCATGGCAAATTTGTTGCGGGTTGGCCAAATAGTCTAGGTTGCTAGAGGAAAAGTATCCCTCCAAGAGATGTTTTGCATGCATGGGGTGTTGGCAGAAGAAGTGGCCATGCATTTGAGCCAATCAAAGAGGTTTAGGGAGAGGAAGTCATGAGTGGGCGTGGTGTTATATAGAATGCACCAAACGGGAAGTATCGTCGGGCAATCTCTAAGAATGTGCAAGGTGGTTTCTTTGTCTGTAAGGCAGAATGGGCAAGTGTCATCCATAAGAATTTGCCGTTTGTGGAGTTGGTTTTTGGTGAGGAGCCAATCATTGCATGAGAGCCAGAGGAAGGTTGAAACTCTAGGGATGTTCGGAATTCTCCAAGGGAGCATTAATTTTTAAAGGGAGGTTAGCGACGAGGAGGTAGGCTGATCGAGGTTCAAACTAGCCGTTAGGAGAGTAGTTCCATGTGGGCAAGTCGTCTTGTAAGGAGGAGAGGGGTTTGAGGGTAGCATGGATGATATCACGGACATGTTGGGGTAGCACAAAGGATAGAGTGTGGAGGTCCCAATTGCCGTGGGAGTCTCAGACATCCATAACCTTAAGGGAGAGGTAGCGGGAATGGAAGGGCCCATGAATGAGATTACGAAGTGGACCATGCCCGGTCCAATTGTCTTGCTAGAAAAGGGTAGACACATCATTTCTAATGAGCCATCTAGTGCCCTTGTCACATATGCCCTTAGCTTATGTAAGGCTGCTCCAAACCGAGGATTTGCTTTTTGCAATGCTAGCAGTTGATGAGTATTTTTTCCTAAGCATGTCATCCCAAACCTCAATGGAGTTGTTACGCATGTCCCAAACTCTTTTTGGGAGAAGGGCCTTGTTACAACAACAACTCTTTCTTATTCCCAAGCCTTCCAGATGTTTGGATTTGGTGACAATGTTCCAATTCAAGGAGTGGATTTTTCTACTAGTGGATGTATGTCCACAACACTTTCACAATAAATTATAAGTGCTAAATTATTATTGGTTCTAATATAAACCTATTACCGAAATTACTTTTTTGCTCACCAATAATAAACTGTAACAATTTGCCACTTTTAATTTGCTGTGAAAATATATTGAACATATTATTTTATATATATATATATATATTTAAGTTTTAATTCTCTCACATCCACGATGAGAACCAAACCCATTTACAATGAACGAAATTTCTCTTCAAATTAGTTTGGAAAGAAATCCTTCAAACACTTCCCATATTTTCTTTATCATACTTGAAATTTTAAAATTTATCTGTTGGATTGTATGTTCTTTATATTTTTAACACACATGTTAAATTTTATTCAAATTGGATGTTATTAACTATTAGATCAATAAACTTATTTTTTATACATTATTTTAGACTGAAAAAACTTGAAATTTAAATATATGATTGATTAGCTATTAATCTTTGATTTTTGTGAAAATTTACAATCATAGATGATATAATAAAAATATACAATTCAACAAATAAATTTTCAAAATTCACATCTAATAAAAAAAATATATAAAAGAAGTTTAAAGAATTTTTCTCCAAAATCTTGTTCCTTGTTCGCTTTGTTTGTTTTAACAAAAAAACATCTTTATGAAAATGACTCGTTTTCCAAAAAAATGTTTTATGAAAAACTAAATCATTTGCAATATTTGACTATTTGTTGACTCTAAAAATAAGCTAGACAACATTTTCCAAATTTTGGTTTGCATAAAAATTAAAAATTAGTAATATTTCTTGATTTATTATTTTTTTTTTTTAGAGTGAAATGATTCACTCATTCATTTATATGTAGATGATCATGATACAGAGTACCTATAGTAGGTGGTGGCTCATCTTCCAACCAATACATATCATTCACAACATTCTTAGCAAATCTAGTTAAAAAATAAGCCACCATATTTCCTCCTCTTTTCACAAAGAATTTTCATTCATAAAATATAGACCAAGGACAAAATCAACCAAACTTTTGTTAATGTGGTTGATTAAAGAGCAAACGAGAGTAGAGAAGCTTAAGATACAATTGGATGTGATATAGGTGCCTTCGTTCACTATATTGAGGTCAGATGGGGTCGCTTCTTCCGAAGGATGCTTCCATTGGGTGGTGGCAGTCTGAAAGTGGCAGGTGGCATACGGATACCGTGGCAAGAGACTGCAGGTCTCTCTCTGAGTCTCTGGATTCATTGGTTAAACTTTTTCTTCTTTTTTCCTTCTATTTTTGTGATTAACAACAAATAAACAGTGTTACAATAATGTGATTTTAAGATTTAATTTGTTACCTTTGAAAATATAAAATTTATTTTGGACTATCCACAAACTATAGAATTTAAAATTGAAACTTCACCAAAAAAAAAAAAATTTAATGAGAGGGGACTCTATACTTACTCTTTCAGCAAAGACGATGAAATACCCAAAGAGCCACTAAGAAAAAGGAAACAACATCCAATTATTACTACCAGCTCAAGCTTAAAAAAAAACGTGAAAAATGTCATCTAATTAATACCAATTCACTCGTACCAACTAACATCTTCCCCCAAACAAAATCCAGCTGCCACTCAATTATACAAGTGAAGTGAACTACAAAGAGTACCAATCCATTGGGGCCATTACAATGTAAAATTAAATAAGATTCCGACTTTAGTGAGAATCTAATTGATAGCACCAACAGCTCGATCGTCAGAGAAGAGGAAAAAACAAAAAAAATTAGGGCAAAACCCAAAAATTTTGGGAACCAGAGTAGGCAGGAACCATAATAATTGATGAACAAATGAAGTTACACTCCAACAAAATTAAAAGAAAATTCTGCCTTTAAAATCATATGTATTCCCAAAATCTTTAAAAATAAATAATTGTTTTTACAAAGATGCTTTTTTTTTTTAATGTTTTATTGCTGATAACAAGTGAGAGGTTGAGGATTTAAACCTATATTTTTTTCATTGAGAAAGCTTTATGATGTCACTAAACCACCAAACTCTTTGTGCAAACGGTGAACACTCTCAATTTACTTGGAAGAATAACATTCAACCATTCATTATCAACTTCTCAGTTGTAAAAGATATTTGGAGCTCTTAAGTTAAATGCAAAGATCGTTCGATAAAATATTACAATTTGTTAAATAAATAAATAAATAACTCCATTATTTGAAATTAGCTATATCAATTTCTTTGTTTTAGATACAATTCTCAAACAAATATCTAACCAATAGTCAGTTGCTCAAAATGGATCTAATATGACAAGTATAGGTTTTTTGATAAATTCTTGGTTACAATAGGGGATGGGGAATTTCTCTTGAGTGTATGCAGTCCCTTCGTCCCACACGCACAGGAACCCCATGAGGGTAGCCCCAAGATAGTGGTAAGAGGTTTCGAACCTAAAATTTCATGAATTTCGTAAGGTCTTAAGAAACACTAAGCCAACCTCTTGGAGTTACCCTTGGCTACCTTTCAAAGATGAAATAAAAGCAATAGATAATTGGAATTAATAAAAAGAAGAGGAAGAAGTACCAAAAGATGTATTGGAGTTGAAACCCATGATTTATTGGTGTCTTTTATTGCTTTTGCTGGACAAAACCGTTGGTCATTGCCAGGAAACGAAATCAACCAACTTTACTTTGCGAGGTTGGCCAAAGCGTGAATCTCTTTAAGGCAATGAGGATATTTTGAGGCTATCATTTCTGGTTTCTTCAATAAGTTAAGAAAAAGTCAAAGTGATATGAGCATGAGGCTGTCAGCATTATGCCATTATGTTATTTGCCTTTTGGTTTTCATTCTCCTAAACAAGACAAAGTCTTAGAATTTGTAATGTGGGAGATAGTGATATTTGTATTTTTTTTTTTTTTTTTTTTCACACATTTCACTGTTCTCCCATAACATATTCTTTTGACTTTTTGTCTACTTAGAATAAAATGAAACCAAAAGCCAATTAACATATGGGAGTTGTGAGGTGTATACAAATTTTATTAATTGAAATTTATTCGGATATTCCAGGGACCTTCCACATAGGTCATTAAAAAAATATTATAAAAATAAATAAATTTAATTAAAAATAAATTTTAAAAAAATAGATAAAGTTTACTAAGAATTAAGCAACTTTTGGATAGGATGAAGTTTACTAAGGATTAAGAAAAACCTTTTAATCCTTTTTTTTTATTTAAAAGTTGGAAGAACTCGACAGGCCTTGGCCTCTCTTAAAGGGTAAAGACAAAATAGATGTGACAATCTGATTACTTCAACATACATTGAAAAATATTGAATTAAATTATACCGTATTTATTTATAAATAAATGAGTTTTTTTTAGAGATATAAATAAACGAGTTGAGTGCATTTTACTCCTTTTTTTTTTTAACAAAAAATTTTAGCTAAAAATCTTCTATATTAAATTTTTTTTTTTTTTCATATAAATTTTCCATTTCATGCGCCTATTAAACAAACTTAAATAGTTTAACTTTAGACATTTGTTGAAAATCACCCTAACCTTATCATTAGATTCATTACTAACACAATAAAATATCAAATATAAAAATTTTAATTTTGTTGGTGTTAATTAATTTGGGAAGAGTTTTTTCAAAAGAACAAAGAATGATTACCTTCAATTATACAAGAATTTTATAAGTTAGAATAATACCCTTCTAACTAATAGTCTAATACAAGTAACCATTATGTATTATAGTTAGCCGTTGATAAAAAATAGCTTGTTTTTATTGGTGAGAGGACCTAATGGCCATCCTTGTATTATAGTATTGAATAGTTTCACAAATCATACAAGATTAGCTTAATTCGGATATTCCAGGGACCTTCCACATGGGTCATTAAAAAAATATTATAAAAATAAATAAATTTAATTAAAAATAAATTTTAAAAAAATAGATAAAGTTTACTAAGAATTAAGCAACTTTTGGATAGGATGAAGTTTACTAAGGATTAAGAAAAACCTTTTAATCCTTTAGTTTATTTAAAAGTTGGAAGAACTCAACAGACCTTGGCCACTCTTAAAGGGTAAAGACAAAATAGATGTGACAATCTGATTACTTCAACATACATTGAAAAATATTGAATTAAATTATAATGCACACCTTATTTATTTATAAATAAATGAGTTTTTTTTAAGAGATATAAATAAACGAGTTGAGTGCATTTTACTCCTTTTTTTTTAACAAACAATTTTAGCTAAAAATTTTCTATATTAAATTTTTTTTTTTCATATAAATTTTCCATTTCATGCGCCTATTAAACAAACTTAAATAGTTTATGTCTCCCAAGAGTCATTGCGAGAAACCTAAAAATTTAACTTCAGACATTTGTTGAAAATCACCCTGACCTTATCATTAGATTCATTACTAACAGTCTAACACAATAAAATATCAAATATTTGTCAAAAAAAATATTTGATATTTGTCAAAAAAAATATCAAATATAAAAATTTTAATTTTGTTGGTGTTAATTAATTTGGGAAGATTTTTTCAAAAGAACAAAGAATGATTACCTTCAATTATACAAGAATTTTACAAGTTAGAATAATACCCTTCTAACTAATAGTCTAATACAAGTAACCATTATGTATTATAGTTAGCCGTTGATAAAAAATAGCTTGTTTTTATTGGTGAGAGGACCTAATGGCCATCCTTGTATTATAGTATTGAATAATTTCACAAATCATACAAGATTAGCTTAATAAATTTCCAATATTTTGATCTAAAACCAAAAAACAAAAGCTTCTAATAATAGATTTTTAAGTAAATTACTTGTTAAATACTATCATATTTTAGAGATGGTTTCGAATTAAATCATAAGTTTTCAAAATTTTCAAATCGATCATTACATTTGCAAAAAATATTTTAATTGAAACCATAAACCCATTACACACAAAGCTATTAATTCTATTAATGAAATATAGAGTGAAAAAAATAATCATGTATCATATGCACATGTTTTTATTTGAAATAAATCAATAATCACATAAAGTTCTTTCGTATAAACATTTTTTCATTAACTATACAACATAAATGTATTAATGATTTGATTTATAATTTTTTTTAAATGGTTTAATTTCAAATTTACGAGACTTAGGGTTCCACTCGTAAAGTCTTCTATCGTAGGTTAAGAGATCTGAAATTTGAATTTGTCTTACACTAAAAACTAATCGATATTTTGATTTGATAATAAAAAGTAGTCATCATAAAACAGACATTATAGAATAAAAATATTATTGTCTCTATTAATAAAAGTATGAGATTTAATTTGAAAATTTTCTCATAATATGTAAATTAAAATATAATTCAATCTAATTTTTTGGAAGAGAAAAAAAAAAGTGGAAAAGTGAAAATAATTATGTGGCAGAAAAAGTCAAAAAGTGAATAAGGGAGGGACATTTCTGTCAAGCAATCAAAAAAGCAAACGCCCTTAAATCTCGGGACCGTTGGGGCTTTTGGCATTATCTGGTTTTTAATCCCTTACCCCTAAACAACTGTATATGTTTTTTTCTGTTTTGCATATTCTTATTGAACAAAGGCTAAAGTCACAGCTCCTTATCCAAACTTCCAATCACAGCCCCAAAAATTAATTGATCATCCACCGTAACCGTACAATCAAATAACTCAGTGGACCTTTGCTCAGATCAGTCCTTCACTGCAATGATGGCATGAAAGCGACTGTTCAAATTTAGGGCTGTCACCAATGTTATTACACATAACTGTCACTTTAGCATGAATTTTTTTTTTCTTTTTTTTAAAGAAACTTTTATAAAGGAGATATTGGGTTTTAACGGAAAGTTTCTCATATGAATGTTTGGAAGTGAGGAAAAAAAAAAAAAGCCAGGGGGATATTTCAAGCCTCTGCCCCCATTGGCAATATTGTGAGGTAAATTCATTTAATCTGAATTGAGTTTTCATATTAATATTTGATAATTTGTTTAATTATTTCTTATTACTACATAATTCTTTGGGTTTTTGGCATTTTCAGGCTTGCCCAGATCTTGATCTTAGCAGCTTGGTCTTGCCCAAAAGTTTAATTCCTGTAATTTGAATTGGTGGGTATGTCTTTAAATTTGAAAATTTTTTATTGATTCTGGTGAATTTAATTGTTTTGTCTCATTTTTTTTTTCTTAGAGTCTATGTACCTTAAAATCTGCTAATTCAACCTGGGTTGTTGGAATTTTTATTGTTTATGATGTTTGGAAACATTGGCAACACAGTTATGCTGTTGGGAAAACCTTAGAATTTGCTAAAATTCAACTGGGGTTTTTAAACTTGTACTGTACCCTTTTTAATGAAAGCATCATGAGAACACAATTCTAGAATAGTTTTGTGAATTGAAGTTGTTTTGGTCAAGTGGGTCAGTCAGTTTATGCCAAATTGTTAATCTGAGGTTATGATGTTGACTTTCAGACTTCAGAGCCTGGGGGTTTGTGTTGCCTTAGGAAATGGGGGTTATGTCAAGGCGGGTTGTGCCCGTCTGCGGTAGCCTCTGTTTCTTCTGTCCCTCCTTGCGTGCGAGGTCCAGACAGCCTGTGAAACGGTACAAGAAGTTGGTCTCAGAGATATTAAAGGTGAATTTTCAGCTAATATAATGCCATTTCACTTCAATTCATATCCTTTCAAGGCTTCTTGTTGATATTTGCTCATGTGGAAAACTTTTGAGTTAGCTTAGCAATTCAATGACTGTTATGTATATGACTATTCTCATCAAATATGATTTTATTTGTTTTTCTGGTAGCAGAGTTGACCATGCAAATCTATGATTTTATTCAGTTTAGGTGCTATTAATGTCGAGTATGTGGTACTTTAGTAGTGGTACCTTAGTTATAATAAGTTCGATCCAGGCCAAGAGGCTTGTAGCTCAATTGGCACCTCCTAATGTTTCCAATAGAGATGTTTAGTGTTTAAATACAGTAGGGAAGTAGAGGATGCTTCTCCCAAAAGGTCTCAGATGCTCATCCCCCCCCCCCCCCCCCCCCCCCGAAGTAACATGTTCATCTTTAACTTATCAAAAAAAAAAAAAAAATTTGTTGCTCTTTCAGCATTTAACTTCTCATTTTTAAGTATTTCATTATTATGAAGTCAATAAATATATCTCTGCATCAAGTTTTATTTATGACTAGATAAAAAAGAAAATAGAAAATACGTACTTCTCTGCTGGTAAAAAAAAAAGACTGGAAAAAGAGAATGTGCCAAATCTTGACAGTGTCTATATGTCTACTTATGCTGCTTTATAATACTCACTGATTTTAGCTACTTATCCTGTTAGGGGTTAATGCCCCTAGATTACTTGACAATTGGTTCTGCGGGAGGGGTCAATTACCAATAGGTTTTACTGGCAGACATAAGTCCAAAGGGCTCTTCTTTAGAGGGTTCTGCATTATCCAAAAAAAAAAAAATCATTGATTTTTAGAGAACCTATTTTTATGTAATTTGTAGAAAATATTATTAGATGCTGTAGAAAGGATACATATTTTCCCTGGTTAAATGGGGTTCTTTATCTGATACTTGAAATGTTGTTTGGCTGGCAGTTTTCTGTTTTCAGAACTTAAAAACTGAGACTTGAAATGTACTCTGGAAAAAAGAATTCCGGAAACTAAAGAATACTGTTTCAGCCTTTTTTTTTTTTTTCAGAACTTTTTTTATTAATGGCAAAACCATAATAAACAGAAGCAATCTAAAGTTATCAAAAAAAAAAAAAAAAAAAAAAAAAGATAGAGTTTTTATACTTTGGTGTTGNAAAAAAAAAAAACACCCAAATTAAATGAATGAATGAATGAAAGAAATAAATGAGCCATCTGATATGCTTATACCTTTTCCAATTATATATCGCAGGATGCTGAACCAAATGATAGGAAAATTGGGAAACTTTGTGAATATGCTTCGAAGAATCCATTGCGTATCCCCAAGGTACATTCTCGTCGAAGCTGTTATATTGCAGATGATTTAGTCATGTATATATATATATATATATATTTATAATTGGTAAGTTATGGATCCAGTGGTCTTGAATCCAATACCTCACCCTCTATTTTTCTCTTACAAGGGGAGGAAGGGTCATTTTTTCATTTATATTCTCTTTTCAATTCATTAGTTTTGATGGAATGGAAAAAAAACTTGGCCAACGCGTGTTTATTAATATTTGTACTCATCTTCGTCTACCCATCCATATTTACAAAGACTTAGGTTTGCTTCCCATGTGCTGGTTATATGGTGGTGCTATCATTACTTACACTTCCATATTGTTTTTTAATTGTTGGGTTAGTTTTGAACCAAGAATTTAAAATTATTGCTCTCTTTTTTCATTTCTGGCCCTACTTGCTATTAAGATGAATTATGATATTATGTCAAAAAAAGTTACAAATTCTTTCCAAAAACCATTGAAAGTAGTTAATAAGCTAAATTGATGAAAACAAATGTCTAACTCAAAAAATTGGAAAAAAAAAAAAAAATTCTAGAGCTTTCGACTTTTGAAATTTCCATGATTATCTATTTGCTTCACTCTCATTTGTCCTCAAGATTCGATCAATTCTCAGATCAGAGAATGTTACAAGGATTTGCGGAATGAGAACTTTAGATCCGTAAAAGTTGTGTTGTGCATATATAGGAAGTTGCTATCATCATGCAAGGAGCAGATGTAAGTTTGATGGATTTTAATTGAGATATCAATGGATTGTCATTGTGTTTTCATCATTTTATTTTATTTTATTATTTTTTTTTACCACTGAGAGAGAAAGGTGGCGAGAGGGGGGTTGGAAGAGTTTGGAAATTTGAAATGCAATGAAGAAAAGTCTGCATTGCTAAGTGATCAGTAGAAAAAAAAACGATGGAGTTTGAGGGATAAAAAAAAGATAGAGGAGGGGAAAGTCTTGAGAATGTAGGACTATCCCTGCTACTTCACAGGAAACTACTCTTAGTAAATGTTTGCATAAGCCTTGTAGGAAGAAAATTTATTTATTGAATCTCTTCCTCTTTTCCTTAGCTCTCTTTCTTTGTAATTTAAGTTTTTTATGTCTTTGCTTTTTCTTCCTTTTTGTACTTATGCTTTGCTGGTGCTTTTTTTGCATCTAGCAGCTTTTTTATATTTTTTCTTACCTATCAAAAAAAAAAAGTTACACACATGTAGACCTCACCCTCCATCTCATTCTCATGGAGTAGAGCTCATTGGCAATATTTTGTTTGCTTGATTGCTTCTGTTTGGTTGCTTATTTGCTTCTTCCTGAAATTTCAATATTCCATTTTAAAATGAAAGTATTTAAAATTTGTGATATTCACTGGAAGCTTTCAATTCTTGCAGGCCACTATTTGCTAGTAGTTTATTAGGGGTTGTTCGAACTCTTTTAGAACAAACTCGGCAGGATGAAATGCAGATTTCAGGATGCAATATTCTTGTTGAATTTGTAAATAGCCAGGTATGTAACGGATAGAAAGATGAAGTTTTGATCTGTTTAGTCCATACTTAATGAAAAATCTGTTTATAATATGGCCATGCACATGGTAGAAGTGCATATGGAGGAATTCATTCAGTGAGCCCCTAACAAAATTCACTACCCCATCAATAAACCTTTTAGTAAATTTAAAGCAGACAGTCCATTTAATCTTCTGGACATCAACAGGAAAGAAATGGGAGTGGTTGAAGTGAATGCCTAAACCTCGAATAATGTGATTTTGAATTTACAGATGCTGTAGAGGGACCTGTTGAATCCTCCCATATTGCTTGAGACCATACATATTTCAAGTTAATTCTGTATATAAGTTAGGCCATTGATCATAGATGCTTTAATTACCTATTTTGTCATTAATTAATACTGACATCCTGAAATAAAAGTAGATTGATGGTACATACATGTTCAACTTAGAGGGTCTCATTCCGAAACTTTGTCAATTGGCTCAAGAATTTGGAGACAATGAAAGAGCATTATGTTTACGTTCAGCAGGACTCCAAGCTTTGGCTTTTATGGTACAATTTTTTTCCTAGATCAAATCTCACTTCTTGCTCAAACATATGTATCTTACATTTATTCATACATGTATATACTGCTCTTTCTTTTTCTTATGCTTGACTTCTTTACCCAAAATACCCAAATGTAATTATATATGTATGTGTGGATTATTCTATTTCATGACCTAGTTTTGTAGTATGTGTGACATGTCTTTTTCTCATATATATGGATTATTCTATTGCTATATTTTCAATTTGTTCTTGCTTTGACATTCATGTTAGGAGAAGTTAACATAGCAATGATAATCAAGTTTTTTTTGGCTTGATATGCGTGATGTCTACTGCATTAGTTAGCTGCAATTGATCCAAATTTAGTAGGTATGGAAATAATATGATTAGATTATATCAGCCTTATATTAGACCAGATAGGAAACTCTTTGTAGTTATGTTTCACCTTTGTATTCAATTCAAGGTTTTGTCAAATTGTGTTTACAGAATTTGATCTCTCTAATCACATGGTGTTTGCAACTTGTATATAGTTTTTGTCTTGCTTCATTTTAAAATTTTAATTTATTAAATTGTTTCATCAATGCTTCTTTTTGTGTTGAAATAGTATTTTTGCCTTTTCACATCACCTCATTTTTTTTACGTAATTTTCTCTACCCACGCCATTTGGCTAGTGCTTCGTAATGTATGCTTTTTCCACACTGTTTGATGTCCTTTGTTTTTTTGACTCCACTATACTGTGCCTAGGTACGGTTCATGGGTGAGCACTCCCATATCTCAATGGACTTTGATAATGTGAGTAGTCCTTTCCTTTTGTCACATTTATTATTAATGCTTTTCAGCTTTTGACATAATCAATGACCTTAAAAGCTAAAAATTGTTTATCTTTTGGTTTAAAATTTAAAGTTTTATTTTGAAGTACACTAGCAAGAGTGGATCTCCATGGATCAATTTGAAATCTTTTTGTTTTTTTTTTACCTGTTCTGTAATAGATCATATCAGTGACCTTGGAGAACTACATGGATCTCCAAATTAGCTCCAAGAATGGAAAGGAAGATGACTTATACTCTCAATCCCAGGACCAGTGGGTTCAAGGAGTGGTTAAAGCAGAGGAACATGACTCATCTTTCCCCGATATCAGCAAGAACGTTCCTTCGTTGCCAAGTGCCCTGACTAACCCTCCTTTGGACCCCACCATGTAAAGCTTTTCAATTTTTGTTTCCAAATCATCACCTTTTTTTAATCAAAAACTATACATTTTATACGCAAAAAGTATATAAACTTATAGCATCCTTGCATTTATTTGCCAATTTCACACAGGGATGCTTCCCAAAGTCCTGCTTACTGGTCAAGGGTTTGCTTGCGTAATATGGCCAGATTGGCAAAGGAAGCCACAACAGTGCGGCGTGTGCTTGAACCCCTTTTTCATAGTTTTGATGCTGAAAACCACTGGTCTCCAGAAAAAGGAATTGCCTCTTCTGTTTTGATGTATTTGCAGTCACTTTTGGAGGAATCAGGTTACAATTGATCTTTAATGCTTTATCATTGCCTAAAATAATTATTTTTTAATAAATCATTGGTGCATAATTGATATTTGTTATATTTATTGTACAAAACCAGGAGATAACTCCCATCTCTTACTGTCTATCTTGGTCAAGCACTTGGATCATAAGAATGTCATAAAAAAACCTCTCGTACAGATAAATATTGTTAATGTCACCACAAAACTTGCAAAAAATGCAAAGCCGCAGGCCTCAGTCGCGATCATTGCTGCAATAACTGATCTGATCAAAAATTTACGGAAGTGCCTGCAAAATTTAGCCGAAGTATCGAGCCCTAGAGATCTTACAGATAAGTGGAATACTCTTCGCTTGGCTCTTGAAAAATGCATTTCACAGATGTCAATTAAGGTTTGTAATTTTTCTGTTTTTGTGTTTTAAATGAATTTTGAGCAATTTGTGAAATATCCAGAATACTGAAGTGAAAACATCAAGAAAGGCGTGGCATTTTTTTTTTTTTTTTTTAAATCCAGGTCGTTTTCTAATTTTACTTAATTTGTGGAAGTTTGTGTAGATTTTTGGACCTTGTTCTATTTAAATAAGCTTTTTATTAATTGTGCCTGTCAATTGCATGAGATGCCTTTCTGGAGTATCTGTTTTTGTCTTTAATCAGTTAGCCAATTTGTTATTGGAAAGAAATCCATATTAAAAGTGGTCCTCACTGCACATGATAAACATTTTTTCCTATTATGGATGCTCTTGGTAGGGAGGAAAAGTGATAGGATTGAAGAGGGTGGAGAGAAAATGGAAGATGGGTTGATTTTTTCTTTTGTTTGGTAGAGTAGAAAAGTGGAAAGCAAAAAGGAGCTGCATTTATTTTCTATTCAGGCCCACCATTTTGAAGCCTCACAAAATGGGAGGAAAAGAGGAGAAAAATGTATTATATAGGTGATTTGAAAATTTTATTCCTCAAATTTATTAAAAATAATTTAATATAAAAACAGATTTCCACCTCTCTATCCCTCCTACCATACACTTATAATAGAATATATTCATCTCTCTTTCTTCTTCTTTTTAAAAAAAAAAACATTCTTCTTATATTTTGTTCCCTCGTACTTTTATATCATTCCTACCAAACAAAGCCTTAAACTTTTTTGTCCCAATATTCTCATTTTCACTCCACCTTTTCTAAGGTTGTGTTTTTTGTGCTATGAAGCATTGTTGGCCTTATAGTTGTAAACTCCTGAGATGATTCTGGAAAATTTAGTAGCTCCTCACACATTTTACTCCTCTTCAACCAAATGAGCAACATCCCAGTATCAACAAATTATATGTGCTTATCAAGCTTTACTATTCAGTTCTACTTCAGATTTGATTTACTTTTCAAGATTCTCAATTTTTTTTTTCCCACACAAGCAAGTCCAAGTAAATTAAATAGATTTTATGGGATACAGTTCAGAAACTAGCATCTCCTTGTTATTTATTATTATTATTTTTCGTGTGGTTTTATTATAAAGGGGAGGGAGGGGGCAGAGTTCTCAGCTGTGAAAATCATTCTAGTTGCATCATAGTTACTTTACAGAGCCTATTTTTTATTAACAGGTGGGAGATGTGGGACCTATTCTTGATTTGATGGCAGTGGTGCTTGAGAATATCCCAACAACTGCTGTTGTGGCTAGAACAACACTCTTTGCTGTATTCCAAACTGCAAAGATTATCTCTCCCATCCCTAATGTATCTTACCATAAGAAGGCAAGTGCATTTACGTAGATTGTACCATGCTGGTACATTTTGAGATATTGTAAAATCATCCAAGTTTCTGAGATAATATTTATGGCCTCTTTCAGGCTTTTCCTGATGCTCTGTTTCACCAACTGCTCGTAGCAATGGCCCATCCAGACCCTGAAACACGAGTTAGGGCACACAGTGTTTTCTCCATGGTGCTTATGCCTTCCCTTTTTTGTTCTTGGTTAGACCAGAACTTCAAACCTTCATCAGAAGTCTCTAGGTTTTCATCAGTTGGTACATTGCAAACAATGAGGAATGGAAGCTTCTCCATTCAGGACGAAGATAAAGACGCCACAGAACCCATGAATGTTGATCAGAGAAGTCAAAACTCAGTTGTGGATTTGGAACAATCTGGAATTAATCCATCACCTGATCACTCTTACAGTTTCAAGCGTGCTTTGGCTGGTGGAAAACTGGTATGAAACTGCAACTCATATATGTTGAAGTTCTTTGGTTAACAATTCAGAATTTAGAATTCTAGTTAACTTATCATGGGAATCACTTATTTCAAATATTAATTGAAATTTCTCATCTATTTGAAAATGTCCAGGAGCTAACTTCGCTTCGGTTGAGCAGTCACCAAGTCAGTCTCTTGCTTTCATCCATTTGGGTTCAGGCAACATCTGCAGAAAACACTCCTGCAAATTTCGCAGCAATGGCCCACACTTATAACATTGCTTTACTTTTTACCCGATCTAAGGTGGGTTGTTGCACATTGTTCATGCTGTCACTGGTTCTGTCCAATCTTATTTTTCTTGCACTTTTCTTTCATTTTAAGTGTTATACCTCTAGATTTTTCATATCCCCTTCCCACCCCTACATACTTTAATCAACGTGGTGGTTAGACTGCATATAATCTACCATGAAATATCCTGCATCAGAAATTAATCTGACAAGAATCTCTACCTGTCAATGTCATTGACTTTTTTTCTGTCTAGACCTCATGATAAAGGCCATCAAAACTTCAGTGAATAGGGATTCCATGTTCAGTTGGTAGGGAGCAATGGTCTGACATGGTAGATTAGTTCTTTACTTGGATTAAGGAGAGGAATTTCCATAGATACAGAAAATGAAATGTGTTTTCCACCTTTTAATACTAATTTTGATTTCATGTTAATATTGACAATGAAATTTTTGAAGTTCCATACTCAAAAAGCTTTCACTCAACTTACTGAGAAAGGCTTTGTCTCAACTGTGATGATTTATTTTGTCTTGACAGACCTCCAGTCATGTGGCACTAGTAAGATGTTTCCAGCTGGCATTCTCCCTTCGAAGCATCTCTCTAGATCAAGAAGGTAAGCTGAATGTATGATTGAATTATGCTTTTCTCTACTTCTTTTAAAAAGGGAATAGTCAAATATGTATTGACTATTGAGTAGAATGTGGTCCCCAGCAGGCCAGCACAAAGGTAGACCATGTAGAAACAGCAGGCTTGTCAAGAAACTCTAAAAATCCTTGAATGATCTTTTATATTCATTCTCTCTCTCTCTCTTTCTCTCTCTTTTCATCAATCTAAGAAGAAAATGATATGTTTCTTGCACACTTATTGCAGGAGGTTTACAACTATCTCGCAGAAGGTCTCTCTTTACCTTGGCATCATCAATGCTAATATTTTCAGCCAGGGCAGGCAGTCTCCCAGAGCTAATTCCTGTTGTCAAAGCATCCTTGACAGATAAAATGGTTAATTCCAGCACCTACCCTTCAGATTAAGGCTTATTATACCTACCCCATTGAGAAGGAATTTATTTCATCTAGCTTCTTTTTATTGTCCTAGATCCTTTTATTGAAATTGCATGTTATAGGTTGATCCTTATCTTGAATTGGTCGACGATATCCGGCTACAGGCAGTCTCTATAGTGTCTAATAAAAAGAAGATATTATATGGAACTCAGGAAGATGAAGTTGCTGCATCAAAATCTCTCTCAGTAATAGAGTCAGATGACCAAAAGTTGAAAGAAACTGTGATATCACACTTCATGTCTAAATTTGCAACATTATCAGAGGTGATATACCAGTTCATTATAATGCAGTCTCTTAAGAATATGTCTTTTTAAGTGGCATTTTTTTAATCAAAATATGAAAATATGTTCATTAAGTATATAACAGCTATCAAAGACTAAGCCTTTGATTGGTTTAGCAACTTTCAATTGTTGTCTTTGGGGATTTAGGAAGTTGTAAATATAACTAAAAGGATCACTATGTAGAAAGTGTTGTTCCCTACTGGTCAACTAGAGAGGGAAAAAATTTATTTCAAAAACTGAGTCGCATAAGAAGATCATGATGAAGAAAGGAGTGGCGAATAAACATTGATGATTATGTCATTGAGTTCATATGATAGAGCACTTAACATTGAATTCATAGTTCGTTAAAAAAAAAACATTGAATTCATAGTCTTTGGCAAGCCAGCTTCTGGCTGCTTCTTGGTTTCACTTACTTTGTGAGGTGGTTTTCTGAAATGCATAAATGGATTGCCTGATTGAATGGTCTACAATTGAATTCCCAGTGTACAATGGTTGTGTTTTTAATCAAAGTTCCATCAAATGTGCTATTGCTTTCTAGCTCTCTGAATTGTTGTGTTTTTAATCAAAATTCCTGGTGTACAATTTATGTTTGTCTGTATGAATATTTCTTCTGGTATTAATTGTGTATTAAAATTTTTTCTTTTCCCCAGGATGAGTTGTCAAGCATAAAGAACCAACTCTCACAGGGATTTTCTCCTGATGATGCATATACCATAGGACCTCCGTTGTTTATGGAGACGCCACACCCTTGTTCCCCTCTTGCCCGCATGGAGATTCCAGATTTTGATGAGGTAAAACATGCAGTGGTTGTACCTCCATCTTCACCACTCTAGCAACCATCTTATTTGACACAGTTCTGCTGACATTATGGGCATTCTTTCAGGCGTCAGGAGCATTGACGGATGAAGAAGCCTTCCCTGAACCAAGTGGAAGTCAGTCGGGTCGCAGAACATCACTTTCCATTAATACCACCCTTGACATTATAAGTGTTAATCAGCTTTTGGAATCAGTAAGAAAAACTAGTTTTTGGAATCAGCCAATCCCTTTACTACAATCAAATTGAAGTCTCCTGTGCTTTTGGATTTAAAAATAAAAATAAAATTTTTAAGAATATATATGTATTAGCTTTTACCTGATTGGCCTTGGTGGTTTGTGCAATCACAGCCATTCATCTTTTCATACTTCTGTAGCCACCACTCTCTCCTTGCTAAGGGGAAGGTCTTAATTTCAACACATGGGAAGGAGAGGACTAACCCCTACCGTGAACATTTCATCAAATATTATATGAGGAATATAAATTCCTTATTGCCTTGAGTCTAACTTGTGTCTAAATTATCATCAGGTTTTGGAGACAGCTAGACAAGTTGCTAGCTTCCCAGTTTCTTCTATGCCAATACCTTATGACCAAATGAAGAGCCAATGTGAAGCCCTTGTGACAGGGAAACAGCAGAAGATGTCAGTGCTTCAAAGTTTCAAGCATAAACAAGAGTCAAAGGCAATAGTTCTCTCTGATCAAAATGAAAAGAAATTGTGCCTTCTGCCATCCAAGGTGAGTAAATTCATCTAGATTTTCCCTCATTGTGGTAATTAAGTCTGGTCTGAGTAGGAATTAGAAGAAGAGAGAAATAAGGTTTAAAAAACGAGTTGGGGGAGGGGGGTGTTCATGGTGGCCTCTATCACCCCATGTAGATTTGAAACATTATCTATTGTCCTTGAAGGATATGAAAGCATGAGAGAACACTCTTACATGAAAAGCTTGGTCACTTTCACCAACTTGAATGTTTTGCCCCAATCAAATCTGAATGACAATTGAACTCTGCAGCGAAAACAAGGGGGGGTGGGGGGAGGATGTCAGTTGAAATTGTTGTTTTTGTTCATTATGATTTCAAGGGGGTGTTCTCATACAAAGGTTTGGAATGGAAAAGAGGGGGGCAGTTCATAATATCAGTCAAAGAAATGTGTTTATCCCACTTTGGAAGTTCCCTTCCCTATCCATCATATGATCTGGAG
This sequence comes from Quercus suber, assembly GCF_002906115.3. Taxonomy (NCBI): domain Eukaryota; kingdom Viridiplantae; phylum Streptophyta; class Magnoliopsida; order Fagales; family Fagaceae; genus Quercus; species Quercus suber. The sequence goes on from NW_027069892.1 coordinate 230,406, forward strand.
AGACAGTCAGACCTATGTTACGCGTAGACATGGCAAAACGGGTCAGAATTTTCTGACCCGACCCGAACCCGATTTTTTTGACCCGAAGCAAAAATGGGTTGACCCGTGACCCGACCCGTGTATTTTGCGGGTCAACCCAACCCGACCCACGACCCGACCCGAACCCGAACCATTTTTTTAAAACTTTTTTTTTTGGTAAAAAAAATAGTAAAACTAAGACAATATTGGTTTAATTGTTTATTGTGAACTTTAAGGAAACAATTGATACATTTACATAACTATATGCAAATTAATTGAAAGATTAATGGTTGAACATTCTGTAATGAGTGAATATTTTTAGATATCAAATAGTAAAGTACATGTCAAGATAATCTGGTTACAGTAGAGTTAAAAACATAGATTTAAAATTGTAGACATGTAAGAAATATTCACAAGTGTGAAAATAGTGAAGCTAAAGTATCAAATTAGCATAAATTATGAATACTTAGACCTATTTTTTAATAATTTATGTCCAAAATAAACAGTTTTTCAAAATAAATTATGATATATCCTAGAGTGTGTGTTGCTTAACAATAATATGATATTCATAAAAGAGACCATGTATAAATAAGTAAGCAATCAAATTTTAAAGTATTTCTCAAATTGAAATAGGGTGTCAACCACAACTGATAATAGATTATAAAATTAATTTTCAAGATTGTAAATTTCTTATATATTTTTATTCTTTATCAAATGAGTTATCCAATAAGTCATTTGTAATTTTGTTTTATATTTGGAATGTTGATATTGTGCAGAAATAAAACTTGTGTATTTGTTTTACTTATCTTTGTGTTATTTTGTTTTAGATAGTAATGTTAGGATTTGTATAATTTTAAAATTGTTGAATAAGTATTAATAAGTTTAATTGAGTTCATTCTTGATATAAGTGGTGAATTCAAAATAATGCATTTTACATTAAGTAATTTGTTGCATAACTTTCCAAATGACAGATACATGTTGTTTTCTATATAAAAATTAAATAAAAAAAAATTCATGTGAAAAATACGGGTCAACCCGACCCGACCCGCAACCCGATTGACCCGAACCCGATTTTGACCCGCTTAAAGTGACCCGTTTTTGACCCGTGACCCGTGCCTTGACCTGTAACCCGATTGACCCGACCCGAACCCAACCCGACGCGCTATATTTAAGAAAACGTTTTGGCTCAGTAACATTAATCTAATATTGTGGCTATGAAAGGTGGGTCAATGTATTAATAATATGGCAGGTTGGTAGACATAGTTTAGGACTGCAGACATTTTAACATCTTGAATGCTGGGTGGTTGTGTTATTAATATACATTTTGAGGAAAACATCACTGAATTGTTCTTTCTTGGCTATTGTTTCAGGCAACAGAGTTTTCAGAAGGAGATCTAAAGCTGATAAATATGGAGCCAATTCGGGGGCATGATCAGCTTCAGCTCTGTTCACTTGAGTATGGACAGAATTCTTTCAGATTACCTCCTTCAAGTCCTTTTGACAAATTCTTGAAAGCAGCTGGATGCTAATAGAATTGGTTGTCATGCGTTAATGTAACTATCTATTGTTCATTTTCTGTGTTCTCTTTTTTCATCTCCAACCAGTCGGGTATTTTTTCATTCTTTAGCCTTAGTACAGATCAGTTTCTAGTTTTAAATGTATGAAATGAGCAGGGACGAGAGTGCGTGTTGGAGAAAATTGGTTGTCTTTTGCAAGAACATATTTGAATATTTGGCAACAGTTGTTAATATTTAAATAGATGCATACCTCCTTCATACAGGACATTATACTTTGTAATTATATGTAAGACCCTTCTTTAAACATTTTTTTAAAGTAAATTATTTATGTCATATACAAGCTATTCGATTTCTTTTTTCTTCTTTTTTTTTTCTTTTTTTTTTTCTTTTGCCTTCTGGGACTTTTTTTTTTTATTATAATTATTATTGTTGTTGTTGTGATCACTGTCATCCTTGTCATCATCATCTTTCACCACAAGTGTGTACAAACAGAAACACGAGGGAGCATGGAACTGATATATGGATAAATGGCTATAACGTATCTTATGAGACGTTTTATGAGACATTCTTCTCACAATATGTGTAGATTTTACATGTTGTGGGAGAGGATCTCATAACACTATCTCATGATATAACCTCTCAAGAGAATAGTATTATGCCATTGTCTCATGAAATGTCAACTTCATACAAAAAAAAGGGATGAGACAACTAGTAAAAAAGACTTCAACAAACTAGGGAAAATATGATTAATATTCTCCCGTCCACTTTACGCAATAAACAGTGATCAACAATGACAATCTAGTGCATTTAAAGGTTATAGAGGTTTACATGGGCAACAGTTTGTCAAGGAAAAAGCTCCCAAGAACCTTCGCGGAAGGCCCTTACATCAAATTCATGATTATTGGATAAAGACCAGCACAATTCTCCACTCTTTAACACGAACGTATCAAATAAGTTTTGAATTGCTTCATGCTCCTAGTCATTCATGCAATGCCCAATAAAAAGATACACCGGTATGATTGGCATCATTATGTCGATGCGGAAAATCAAAGCACGTTTGTTGACTGCAATTTCATACAAGGGGGAAAAAAAGAAAAAAAGAAAACTTTTTAGGATATATATTAATCATGACAATTGTTATTTATCATTAAGCTAAAATATTAATTGATTTTTTATGTAAGCGAGGTTTAAATTCCAAATTTCTTATTTGACTATAAGAGGCTAGCAATTGAGCTAACTGAAAAAGAAAAAAAAAATTGTGAAAATTGCACAGTATTTTGCTTTTAAGCAAATACATAAGCAATTTGCATATTTCAAAGAGAGAATGAGAAAAATCTAATGTCAATAATCAATAATATTATAAAAAGGTTTCGGTTAATGTGTGCTCTTAGAGCATATATATTGATCATCCCTTTTATGAAAGTTTTTATGAGAAATTAAAAAAACTGTCAAAACAGTTAATTGTTTTTTCATTTTTCCATAAAAAAATTTCTTTGAATGGTTTATATATGCTCTAAGGGCATACGTTAGTAAAATCCTTATTAATAAAAGTGTTTAGGGGTGGGGAAGAGAGACCGCCTCCTTTTGTGTTATCTTTTGAATGTCTATAATAATGAATACAAAAACCATATAAAAATTATGCATTTAAGGGAAAAAAAATCTTCAAATAAGGCTAAGTGGTTATTTTTATTTTTATTTTTTTATACATGATTTTTAATAAAATTTCAACTCATTCTAATGGTCCTTCCCACTTCCTTTGTTAGTTACTCTCTTTCTCTCCCCCTGAACACATTATTGTAAAATTTGAAACTTTTCTTATTTTCTTTTGAGTTTTTGAGTACGTGCGGAGTATGTGTGAAGTAGCTAATATAATTTAAAGACTCAACTCAACCTCTCAAGGCTTAAAATTTTTTAATGCATGTCAATTATGAGTAGTTCGCATACAAGTTACATGTACATCACATTGAGATGAGAGTCATATAATATTATCATGACACAAACTCTCTCTCTCTCTCTCTCTCTCTCTCTCTCTCTCTCTCTCTCTCTCTGCTAATAGTGTTAAATTGACTGATTATAAAATAAAATTATATATAGTGTAAAATTGACTCTCTCTCTCTCTCTCTCTCTCTCGGCTAATAGTGTTAAATTGACTGATTATAAAATAAAAAAAATATATAGTGTAAATTGACTCTCTCTCTCTCTCTCTCGGCTAATGGTGTAAAATTGACTGATTATAAAAATAAATTAATAATAAAAAGTGTAAAATTGGCATTATGTCTTGCAATATCAAACTTTAATATATATCACTGTTTGAATAATTGTCTTAACCTATATCCTACATGTTACAATTCCAATAATTACTGCAACTTCAAAAAAAATTTGAGAGAATACTGAAACTTCAGTTTGATAATACGTTTGTATTGGTTTTGTAAAAAGATAAACTTAAAATATTAGTATAAGTTCTCCAATAAAATTTAAAATGCTAGCAACCCCAGAAATTGTATATAAATTTTGTATTTCATGACATAGTTCTAGACTTCTAGCTAGGCAACTGCAAATAAAAGACTCTTTTTAATAGCATAGATTAAAAAAGGGTTTTATTAACGGATAATAAATATTTAGTTTTGAAATATAATACCACATTCTTCAAAATAAATAAATAAAAATTATATTTACCAATAATTCATTAGGTTACACACATAAATTCATTAAGATTGTGTACACTTTTAAAAATATATATATTTATGTGGAGTGTGATTTTAATTTATTTTCAAGATAACAAATGCTATTAAGATATAAATTAAGGAATAAGAAATGTTTAATTATAAGTTGTACCACATATTCTTTCATAAGGTGATGCTACACGGAATCAGTAGGTTGAATGTTCTGACTTCAATGGGGCTACTAGTTGTTGTGAAGGCCTACAAAGATGAACACACTATCAAGGGAGACCGGAGTGGACCGGCAAAACACCCTCCGATGCCTAAGTTAGTTTCTCACAAGAATAGAGTTCCAACTTTTTAGAAGTAAAATCTCAAAATGCACTCTCCTTTGATTTGATTCAAACCGGTCCTTATATAGAGAACCTTGGAGCGGTTATTTGCTTAGTAACTTTCCCAAGATTCTTGGAAATCAAGTGAGTCCAGGCATAACTTCCTCAATGGCTATAAGAGTTATAACCGCTGGTGGAAGTTAAGTACTTATAAGGAATTTGTGGCGATGAATATGGGTTGGGCAACTACTCCAAGATTTTATGACTCGAATCCTCCACACACGTGAGTGAGTCTACTTGAGGATTCCCCAAGTGTTATGTGGTCGTCCATGTGCTTTGCCCATGGATGACTTTTTTGTTCATAGACGGTCTACTTGAACATTTGGCTCAAGGTTCATGGACGATTCATATGGACGAACATGAGATGTAATTTTCACTATCCCATCAGTTGCCCCCTCGTCCAATGGTCGTCCAAAGATATTATTAGGATTTAATGCACACCTTTGTGGCTGTGACTGAATTTTTTTTTTTTTTTTTTGAATTTGGGCCATATGTCACAACTTCGTTGGTTGACCTATCGTGTCGATTGCGTTTTTCAAAAGGGACCGCCACGTGTCTTCTTCTGAATGGCTGGCATCACTTTGTTAACCCCACTTCTAGGCCCTATAAATAGGTGCATTCCCCCTCTTGCCCCTCACCTCTCTCACAATTTACTTTCTGCCATCTCTTCCAAAAGCCTCGTCTAGCCCTCCTCCTAGTTCTGTCAGGTATTTCCTCTTTCTTTTTAGGTTTTCTTCTTAATCTTTCTTTATTTCAGTCATGTCTTCGTCTAGTAGTAGTTTAGAGAGGGGATAGATGAGTACCAGGACGTTTCTTTTGGGAGTGAGGGTAGTTATGAGAGTAATGGAAGTAGTACAGCCAGTAGTAATTCTTCAGACGAGCATTATTCATCTAGGGTTCCTGGTATTCCCTTCGAGGAATTCCAGGAATTACAACGTAGGATGACTTCTGGATCTGGGGCTAGCTTGTCCAGACAACCACCTGGCCCTTTTCAAGATAAGGTGGAGGAAGAAGAAAACATTATTTATAGTTGTGCCCCTGAAGTAGCGTCCACTTTAGATGTTGCTAAGTTAAAAACCCTTGTAAATAGATATTAGATCCTTAAGGAGCTTAAGTCGTTCTACCCATGGAAGGAGAATGGTGTTGTTCTCCTTCTTCTGGTTTCGAAGTATACACCTCTTATCTCTTAGTTGGCCTTAGGTTTCCTCTAAATTCTTTTTGTAAAGGTCTTCTCCATAGGTTGGGTATTGGACCTAACCAACTCAACCCCAATGGATGGAGGACGATAGTTGCCATGCAAGTGTTGTGGTGTAAGGCATTGGAAGGTGAATGTCCTATCACAGTGGACGAGTTCCTCTACTATTATAAGCCCTCAGAGATAAAGAAGTCTGCTGGTTTTTACTAGTTCTCGTCCAAGGGCTCTTACTATAGTTTAATAAAGGGTCGTAGCTCGTTTGACAAGCTTTGGAAAACAAAATTTTTTATTATTTCTGAAAATTGGGCTGGGAACCCAGTTGATGTGGGTAATGTCCCCTTCCTACCTTTTACCAGCCCTTTAGGTCGCTTTCGTCCTAAGGGTATGTTTCCTTTCCATTTTATTTCATTTCTCTTTACATATTTTTTAACTTTCAGTCATTTAACTCGTTTTACTGATGCAACTATTGTTCGTCCACGCTTGGACAAACTTTACTTGGATCGAATTGACCAAGTTCGTGCCTTCCTTGGGAGAACCTTTCACAATCTAGTGACTCTCAATCATCTAGCTGCGTGGGGCTTGGCCCAGTACCTACTGCTAAGAATCTCAGTCACGAGGAAACCACTTGTCGAAATAAGTATCATTCATTCTTCTTTTCTTACTTCTTCCTTTTTCTCTTTTCTCTCTCTTTTTTTTTTTTTTTTAACTTGATTTTCCTCATCGCAGGAATGACAACAATAAGGGAGAATAGGAAAAAACCATAACTAGTGGGGACGAGGATGCCACCGCACCACCAGTTGTCCAGAAAACTTCCATCCAGACAAGGAAGAGAAAATCTAAGTCTATATCCAGTGCTGTGGATCTAGACGACCTTCCAAGTCGTCGAGGTCCTAAGAAGCAAAAACCTGGCAAGGCTTCTCTTCCAAGGTTCCCAAGTTTACACCCCTGACAATAGACCTGGATGACCATCCGATCGTGGAGCCTGTCCAAACAGTTCATCCGTCCAGACTAATCCTACTCCCCCTCCGCCAAGACA
>NW_027069892.1:238826-347428 GCF_002906115.3 Quercus suber
GACACCAGTACTCTTGGTACTCCAATTTGCATACAATACTTTTCCAAACAAAGTTTTTGACATTATGTTGTGTAATTTTTGCCAAGGATTCAGCTTCCACCCACTTAGTGAAATAATCTATCCCCACTACCAAAAATTTCATCTGTTTGGTTCTAGTTGGAAAGGAGCCTAATATATCTAAACCCCATTGTGCAAAAGGCCAAGGGGCCATCATTGGGGTAAGATACTCCGACGGTTGTCTAAAAATATTACTGAAAGTTGACATTGATCACAGACCTTAACATATGTCTTAGCATTAGCTTGGATAGTAGGCCAATAGTATCTTGCACGGATGACTTTGTAGATGAGTGATCTGGCTCCTGAGTGGTTACTGCATGCTCCTTCATGAACTTCCCTCAATACGTAATTCGCCTCGTCTGAAACTAAACATCTTAGATAAGGCTGGAAGAAACCTCTTTGTATAGCACCTCGTCAATAAGGTGTACTTGGCCGATTTAACCCTGAGCTTTCTGGCTTCGTCCTTCCTCTCTAGAAGCCTTCCGTCCTTTAAATACAATATTATCGGGGTCATCCAATTTTTTTCACCTTCTATCTGCAATATTTATAGAAGGTCTATGCTTGGCATATACTGAATTTCATTAAACTCGTCCATTGTTTATTTGTTGAGGCTTCCTTCACCAGAGTATCTGCTTCCACGTTCTCTTCCCTTGGGATTTGAACAAAATCAGTTTCTTTAAACTTCTTCACAAGGCGTATCACCTTATTTAGATATTTCTTCATTTGGTCTTCCTTGGCTTCATATGTCCCATTCACTTGGCCTATGACAACTGAGAGTCTCCCATGACGAGTATTGACCTTGCTTCCACAGATTTGGGGTGTTTGAATTTTACATTCTAACATTTCAGAATTTGGATTTTACTCCCTAAAGTTTGGGAGTGTTTAAATTTTTAGGGTATAAAATCCAAACACTTCCAAAATTTTAGGGGTAAAATTCAAATTCTAAAACATCAGAATGTAAAATCTAAACACTCCAAATTTTAAGAGGTAAAATCTAAATTCTAAAATTTTAGAGTGTAAAATCTACATATCCTTAAATTTTAAGGGTGTAATTTGCAATTTATCCTAGATATTGTGTACAATTTGACTTTACTTTTTCAAAAAAAAAAAGTATAAAAATATTATTAAGGATTAGGCACCTTACAATAATATCAACAAAAATAAAGATTTGACTTACTTTTAGTACTTTTTTAACTAAATTTTTTTTTTTTGTTTTAAATACACAATAGTAAGTGGTAGTGAGTTTTAATCTCCACATTCTATTTAGTTAGTGAGTGATGTGACAGTTTCTTATTAAAATAAAAGGAGATTCTAATTTAAAAAAAATACTGAAAGTAAGCCAAATCTAACAAATAAAACCCACAATATTTATACTAAAAAAAAAAAAAGCTATGCATTGAAAGGGGCAAAATAAGCCCAATGATAATCTGCCACGTCAGCATAAATAAAACTCCCCCAACTAACCCAACCATCTTCATCCTACGTGGCAAGCATTCATTCGCTGGCTACCGTAAAGTAATGTCACTGCCAAACACCTAAACACGCTGAAAAAATATTATAACACACACGTGGCGCTCAAAACAAGGCAAAGGCAGAAGAGAGACTATTCTACGAGCATAGAATAGCAAAGCAAAGCGAGCAAAAAAAACAACAAAGACCTGCCTGGGTCCCATTTTTCCTTAGCCTCGAACTTCGAACTCGGAACTCGTGACTCACCCCCGAGTCAGAACTGAGTCACCCAACCCAAACCCAATCGCCCAAACCCAAACCTTCGACTTTCTCTCTCTCTCTCTCTCTTTAGGTTTTTTATATACCTCCACCCCTCTCCCTCACTCCCAAAGGGTTTTAGCTCTCTCTTTCTCTCTCTGCAAATTTCAACCGTTAGATCTCTCTCCGTGTCTCTGATCAGGTAAATCTCCACCCTCCATCTCCTTCCTCTCACGATCATCAAATTTTTTTCTGCAGATGATTTTTCAAACACAAAAAAAAAAATTCATCAACTCAGCTAGCTTAAAATTCGTTCGCGTTTTCACAGAAATAAAAAACTCACATTTCCATTTATACCCTTCCCCCTTCACGAGTTTTACACTGCATGCACTTTTTTCCTGTTGATTTCTGCAATTGACCGTTAATTTTACAGTTATATACAGGTGCAGAGTGGAGCTAGAATTTTTGTGGTTTTTTTTTTTTTTTTCGTGTTTGTTTTTTGGGTTTGGGGGTTGGAAAATTGGAATTGGTATGCACTCGAAGAAATCAGGAGGAGGAGGAGGAGGAGGAGGAAGGGATGGAGAGGGTGGCGGTGCGGCGGGGGAGGGGATGGCGATGCCGGTGCGAACGAGCGATAGGCTGCGGCGGAGGCCGAAGATGTACGGCAGAGCGTATTTGTACTATACAGGGAACATCAGGAAGCAAAAGACCAAGAGCAAGACCAGGACTGCCGCTTCTCAGATTGCCAAAATGCTCTGTGTTCGCACTCCCAGTAAAGATGTCAGTGCTTCCTTCCTTTCTATTTGTTGATTGTTGATTATCGATTTTTTCGAAGCCTTTGTATTTGTTTGTTTTTAATTAAGTGTGTATTGAAGAGAATTGGCACCACTCCTAGTGTTACCAACAAAAGACGTCTAAAGAGTTCAAATTTCAAACTCCCCATGACCCAACTATAGAATTGTTTAAAATGCATGCACATAATGAGTCTTGAAGTTGAAGCCCTTTGTCTTGTTGTTTCGACATTAGTGTCTCATTTTCCCATGTTTGGTAGCAGGCTTAAAAATTAGTTGGAAAACTAACTTTTGACTTCCCTTATTTAGGTTGGGGTGAGATAAAGTTGTTTTCCAGATATAAGGGAAGTCAAGAAATAGTTTTTCTTTGACCCTTATTTTTTTTTTTTTTTTTTTTCTGATACCACAAAACACATGAAAACGTAGAAAAGTATCTTCACATAAGGTTTTGCATCAAAACAAACGGAGTGTTACAGCTTGAGTTCATTGGCGAAATGCTAGTGTGTCTTGAACTCATGGCGACATTCTCCATTCTGTTATTGTGGAAGGAGGAAGTTGGTTAGAGCATTTTGGTAAAATATTGGAATTATTGTGTACAAAGTATATTGTGAAGCTTTTTTTTTTTTAGGGTACGTATGGTCCATGAAGTTGGGGTAAAAATTCAACTTTGTTCACTGAAATTTCAAAAGGGCAACAATTTTGTCCCTCTATGGGGTTGGTTTGATTTTGGTACCTTATTACGTCCTAAAAAATAGAGTGCCTTAGCAGCCTGTTAATCACGTAAACCAAAAAAATAGATGGAGGGACAAAATCCTAACTTTTTAGGTACCAAATCCTAACTTTTTAAATTTGAGGGACTAAAAACACCAATTTTCGGAGATGAAAAGTATAATTTATCTTCTTCTTCTTCTTCTTTAGTGTTCTTTAGTTTTTGGTTATGCATCACTCGTTTTTAAGGGACAACTTGATGAATTGCAATGTGATAGTCTTAGCCAGTAGTGTCATTAGAAACTGTTAATATCTTAATAATGAAAATAAAATAAATAAAAGAAAATAAAAAGAAAAAGAAGAAGAAGAAGAAGAGAAAACTGCATTGGAAATTTCTGTGAATTCTTGTGTGGTGTAAGTTTTTGCGATTTTTTGTGTTGGAGTTTCATGTTCGTACTTTCAAATTATGTGCTGTCATTCCTGTTGATAACACATGAAGTTGGAAAACACAGGCATTGTTAATGCACCAAAAGTCAAAAGTTATATTATTAACTTTCTTGCTTCTATTATAACTAAAATCCTTTCATGGAGGTTCAACACAATGATAGCATGAGTTTATGTAATATTCAGAATTTTCCTCGTATGGTAGTGAAGATATAATTGCTTTTGCTTATATAACTATTTTATAGCAGATTGTAATTTGTAGTTAGAGAGACATAAATTTAATTGTTAGCAGTCATTGGTTTTGTGATGTATCATCTTTTACGCTTTTGCCAGAAATAAGTCCTCTTTTGTTAAAGCAAATTAGATCAAAACAGTGGTCCCTTTCCATAGATTTTTCAAGCATTTTCATATTCTCATATATGTTTTTGGTGCTCATATTTGCAGTCAGTTGCAACCAACCTTAGGCGTTCCACAAGAAAGAGAAGGGTTTCTGTAAATCTCGAGGATTACACAGATAGTTCTGGAACAGAGGATGAAGACTTAATGGTGAGATCTATTACTCTACCAACATGCAATTTTTTTGTGGAAGTTAGTTATTAGCTTGGCTATGCTAGGGTTTTTATCTTCAACAATATAACGGTACCATACAAAATTTTCTTTTTGGGACTAACGTTGCACTGTTTTGTTTCAGAGACCCACATTTCGACGTTTGAGGAACCGGGTTGACAATAGTATGAGTCATGATGACTTATCATCTCCCAAGCGTAGGAAGATTGTGGATACTAAACCAGCACCTAGGCGTGAAGGACTGCGCCCTCGTCGTTCTAAATCAATGGCAAGAGAACGGTTGGAGTTAGAGTCTGATGATGAGCAAGGTACTTCATTAGAGAAGGCAGGTCAAGATGACATGGAAAATGGGAATGATGTTGACGATAATGACGCAGATGATGGTCAAAATGAAGGTGAGGGTGAAGATGAGGATGATGGTGAAGATGAAGGAGATGATGATGGTGACGATGAAGAGGGTGAAGAAGAACAAGAGGGAAGGAGGAGATACGATCTCCGAAATCGTGCAGAAGTACGACGGCTGTCTATGTCTATGGAAGAAGGTAAGCCAAGACCTAGATCTCCTCGAAGAGTATTACACCAAGGAATGGGGACTAAGGTTGGTAGGGATGTAAGGAAGGGTGGATCAAGAGTTCATAAGCGTCATCGTATGACGAGAGCAGAAGATTCTGATGATTCTCTTCTTGTGGATGAGCTGGACCAAGGCCCTGCAATTCCCTGGGGGAGAGGTGGGAGTAGATCTGGGCCTCCTTGGCTTCTTGGGGGACTAGAGATGCATGGGACAACAGCATGGGGGTTGAATATTGCTGCATCAGGTTGGGGTCATCAGGGTGATGCTTTTACTACGTTGACTTCTGGGATTCAAACGGCTGGGCCGAGCTCAAAGGGAGGGGCAGACATTCAACCTTTACAGGTTGATGAGAGTGTTAGTTTTAATGATATTGGTGGGCTTTCTGAATATATTGATGCTTTGAAGGAAATGGTTTTCTTTCCATTATTATATCCAGATTTCTTTGCAAGTTATCACATCACCCCACCAAGAGGAGTATTGTTATGTGGTCCTCCTGGCACTGGGAAAACGTTAATTGCCAGAGCATTAGCCTGTGCTGCGTCAAAGGCTGGCCAGAAAGTGAGTTTTTACATGCGTAAGGGAGCTGATGTTCTAAGCAAATGGGTTGGTGAGGCTGAAAGACAATTGAAACTACTTTTTGAGGAAGCACAAAGGAATCAGCCTTCCATCATCTTTTTTGATGAAATAGATGGACTCGCTCCTGTGAGATCTAGCAAACAAGAGCAAATTCATAATTCTATTGTATCTACATTGCTTGCTTTAATGGATGGTCTTGATTCTCGTGGACAAGTTGTTTTAATCGGAGCAACCAACAGGATTGATGCCATTGATGGAGCCTTGCGACGCCCTGGTCGATTTGATCGTGAATTTAATTTTCCTTTGCCTGGATGTGAGGCACGTGCTGAAATTTTGGACATTCACACTCGCAAATGGAAACATCCTCCTTCAAAGGAGCTAAAATTGGAACTTGCAGCTAGTTGTGTAGGCTACTGTGGTGCTGATTTAAAAGCTCTGTGCACTGAAGCTGCCATTCGTGCTTTTCGTGAAAAATATCCTCAGGTTTACACTAGTGATGACAAATTTGTGATTGATGTTGATTCAGTAAAGGTTGAGAAGTATCATTTTGTTGAAGCCATGTCAACAATTACCCCAGCTGCTCACCGAGGAGCTGTTGTGCACTCTAGGCCGCTGTCTTCAGTAGTTGCACCATGTCTACAAAGACATCTTCAGAAAGCCATGAATACTATATCAGATATATTCCCTCCAATTGCAGTGTCATCAGAGTTGACCAAGCTTTCTATGCTCTCCTATGGTTCTGCTATTCCTCTTGTCTACAGGCCTCGACTTCTAGTTTATGGTGGTGAAGGTACTGGGCTGGTAAATATCATGGAACTTATTGAATATGATAAATTGCCACTATGCGAACTGCAAACTAAATATACTTACTGCTTTAGTTTAACAGGATCATATTGGGCCAGCAATTTTACATGAAATGGAGAAATTTCCTGTTCATTCTCTAGGACTTCCATCTCTTCTTTCAGATCCTAGTGCAAAGACCCCAGAGGAGGCACTGGTACATATATTCGGTGAAGCAAGGAGAACAACACCATCAATACTCTATTTACCTCAGTTCAACCTTTGGTGGGAGAATGTGAGTGATTTTTTTGCACATCTGATGTGAATTATGTGCTAAATAAGCAATTTTGCATGCTCAAAATTCATTTTTATTCTTATAATGTGCTTCAAAAATCCTTGATATACTCTGTGTTGCTCTTCTGCTGTCTAATTTTAATAGACTTGATATTGCAGGCACATGAGCAGCTCAGGGCTGTCCTGCAGACTTTGCTGGAAGAATTGCCTTCTGACTTACCTATATTATTACTTGGAACAGCCTCTGTTCCACTTGCTGAAATTGAAGATGTGCCTTCTTCAATATTTTCTCTCCGTTATGTGTATGCATTCCTTTGTTTTTTGAAAGCTCTTTGCAAATACTGATATTCGTAACTCTTCTGGTACTTATTTTAAATGTTGGTGATTGTCACGGTAAAAAATCATGGATTTCAATTCTTTTAATAGTCCTTTTATATTGCAGATTCCAACTCTGTCATTTCTAATTCTTTTGATGCATATTTTTCAAATGCTTACTAGACGGGCACTACGGTTTTTACTCAATTTAGTGTTTTTGGCCAATGTTAATATTTTCTAAATCTGATGCATTGAACTTAAAAATTGTGAAGTCAATTTTATCATATCCGAAGTGCTTTTCATGCCTTAAGTTAATTTTATACTCTTATGTTTATTACTATTATTATTATTTTTTTTTTGGCGGCCAGCTACCAAGTCAGCGAACCATCTGCTGAAGACAGATCTTTGTTCTTTGACCGCTTAATTGAAGCTGCTCTGTCAGTCTTGTCAGAGGGCACAGCAAAAAAATCGCCCAAGTCGGCCTCCCTCACTGAACTTCCTAAGGCACCAAAAGTGGCAAGTGGTCCAAAGGTCTCTGAGTTAAAAGCCAAGGTAGAAGCTGAGCAGCATGCCCTTCGCCGATTGCGAATGTGCCTAAGAGATGTTTGCAACCGGTAAGACAGTCCTTTCTACCCCTAGTCCACTCCATAAGGATTAGTATATTTCTTTAATTGATATCACTGCATTTCTTGGTTTTGTCATTAGTTGCATTTTGTGTCAGATTATGAGGCAAGACGTTTGTTTTAACACTGTGTCCTTATCCAATAAATATAATGATGAACAGTGCACAATTATGTTGGTTTTTAACTTTGTGTTCTTATCCAATTAATAGTTTGGGATATTTCAACCCACTTCAACACATATGAGCTCCTAACCTATTTAAATTTGTCATACTATTTTATCAGAAATCTTCTATATAATCTTTCCCTCTCTCTTATATATTTTTTGTTCACGTGTCTGCAGGGTTTTGTATGATAAACGGTTTAGCGCCTTCCATTTTCCAGTCTTGGATGAGGATGCTCCAAACTACCGTTCAGTTATCCAGAACCCTCTGGACATGTCTACTCTGCTTCAACGTGTTGATTCAGGGCAGTATATTACATGTTCAACATTCGCGCAAGAAGTAGATCTCATTGTTTCCAATGCAAAGGTGCGTGTTCTTTGCTATGGTTTTTGCATGTAACTAAATATTTGTTGAAATTTCTCATTGTGACCAGGACAATGTTTGGATGTTTAGATGCTGTATATTGTTGTAATAGGAAATTGTACAGGCCAGTTGAAGCACCAAAATATTTTAGCACTAGCTTACAGCCTGCACATATATGATATTAGGATTCGCAGTAACATTGCTCCATATAGGAGTGTATAAGTAATTGTCATTTATGTTCCAAAAGTTACCATTTTATTTCTTTTATCCCTGTCATAACTCATACGCTACCTTGATTGAGTTATAACCTAACACAGGGAAGTTCTTATGTTAGACCTCAAAACACCTTTGTGTATATTCATATTATCATATATGGCTAAATTAAAAACAAAAATTGAAAATATATATATTGCTGAGTTACACAAGCACTGATCTCAAATGACAGATTCTCTTCATAAAAATACCTACCAAAAGAATATTGATTTAGAAAGCCTAAATACATCATTAATTAAGGGATATTTTAAAAAATATTATTACAAGCAATTGTACCAAACAATGTTATAAAAACCAAACCATTTAAAGAACCAAGAAAGGGGAGGTTTAAAGGTTGATTTGGGGTTCAACTGGAACTTGAAATGTGATGACGTCATAATTAATTGTAATACAAATAAATGGATTCGATTTGAAAAACAAAAATAAAAAAGCAAAATTGACTGAAAATAATATATAAAGAAATTTAAATAATTTTCAAATGATTTTCAAAAATTTTGTAAGACAAATAAAAAATAATAAAGCATAAACTAGCATAAATAAATAATGGATTTATTAATCCTTCAAGCACCAAGCAGCTTAATCTAAAACTATCATTTTCAAAATAAATATATTAGTTGTTCATTAATTAACTAATATATTTGTTGTCATTGGGATGGTCAAGTGTGTTAGGATAAAAAAGAATAGGGGCAATGGTGTGGCACTCATTTAGCAAGGTCTAAGAAAGGTGTTGAATTGAAATAAAATTATAATTATTGTATGTGTTCAGCTAGGATGCATGGTTACAGGTGTACAATACAGCGACACAAGCAATTTTTGAAAAATTATTACACGATATGGCAGATAGGACATTGTTACAGCATGGATACAACACCCCAAATGAAGTGGCCGTGCATCCTAGGTGTTCATTAATTTGGTTGTATAGCCTGATGTTTAGCGTGTAGTATCCTTAAAGAACAAGTCACAGATTCGAAACCCCATCCTGCCATTGCAATTTTTCTAACATTTAAGACCTAGCCAAAGTGTCTGACCGTGAATGGTTTATCAGTTTGCCAGTCAGACTGGCAGCTTGGACAGTTCACTAGCATAAAGTGAATGATCCCATTTTCAAAGCTAAAGAACTGGCTTCATTGCCGATTTGCAGTTAACCTGGTCAGACCGTCCAGTCCGGTCTAGGTTTAAAAACCCTGGTACAAGTTAATTCTAAAAAATTAGATATTACTTTAAGAGATTTTTGCTAAAGTAATGTCTTTTTTGTTATTGACATTATTGTTAATGTTGGTAATAATTTGTACTAAAATATGTATGTTCTCTTCTACCACACAAACAGTGCAAAGTAAGATATTGATTTTTGGAACTTTTTTTTTTTGCATGTGATTGACTGAACTATCATGCTGTTTGTTGCTTTAAAAGAAAAACATTTATTTCTATGAATTTTTTTTTGTATTTCCAAATAACCAAATTCAGTAATAATTGTTCTCTTAATGGCTTCTTAAAATAAATATTTTGTAGGATGCCAATAAGTGATAATGTTCTGTTTCAATTAATCCTGCTTATAAACTGATTGTGCTGACATCCCTATTACGTCACCAAGTTGTCTGTGTATTGCATGCAATGTAGAAAGTCAAACCCATATAATATTCAATAGGCTAGCTATGTTGTGAATTTATCTGTAAGAACAAAACCATTAACAGAAACCTGGTTATAACCAGTCAGGGTCTCTGCTCTTTTAAGTGGTGAGTTCAGAGAGTTTGACGAAGCTTCTGGCCCGCAGTTGGTTAAAAAAATAATAATAACAACCAGAAGTTAGGCTAAAGTGAAGTAACAACTTATGCTGATGCATGTAATTTATCAATAATATTAATTTATAATAAGTGTTACTTCACGCACCGACCTTCACTTTTATAAGGGTGGAGTGTGAGATTTTTTGAGGAGATTGTGAAAGCATTTGCTGATCAACTCCCACTCATTACCCAGTGACCTGGCAGGACCCAGGAATTTAGCTTCACTGTTTGTTTGGGATGCTGGTTCTTTCATGAAGTAGGGTGTTCTATGGTGTTGCTTTTGCATTGAATCTCACTGTTGTTTCTGTTGCCAAAAATTTTGCATTAAGCTTACTTGAGAATTGTTTTTTTTTTTTTTTTTTAACAAATGAGTTCATGTTTAGTCATTACATGTAACTGCCTTGAATATCTGAAGTTCAACCAAATAAACAGGGTGCTATAAACTGTATTTTGTGGCTTGATTACTGCATTTTTGTACTTCTGAGTTCGTTAAGAACATGTTGCACATAGATCAACTCAAACAGTTATTGTAATTACATTTTGATGTTTGTCTTACAATTTTTATCATATGGCAATTTGATGTATTCTGCTGTCTCTGGTTCAGGCTTACAACGGAGATGATTATAACGGTGCTAGGATTGTTAGTAGAGCTTATGAACTTCGAGATGCAGTAAGTTTATTTGTTCATTGCTTTTGAGTTGTAGGTGCTCAGTCACATGTCATAAAGTTGCTCCTTTGTTTTGTTTCCCCCTCAGGTGCACGGAATGCTATCACAAATGGACCCTGCATTGGTTGCATACTGTGACAAGATTGCTGCCCAAGGTGGTCCTATGCATTTGCCAGATGATATGGCAGGTTCTACTTTCCCATCTAACCCTGTTGTGCAGCTGGGAACTGTTACCAGAGTGAGTGCACGACTTCGTAATGTCCAACCAGAGGTTAATCTAGATCAAAGTTATGAGGCACTGAAACGGCCAAAGAAGAATGCTGATGCTGCCCATGCAGGTATTAAAACCTTTGTAGTAGTTATGCTTTTAGTACCATGCCTCAATGAAATCACTGCTAAAACAGCAGATACCTTGCCTGGTTGTAACATGGACCAAAGTTTCTGTTAATGGTTCTAACTTATCTGTAAGAACAAAAAACCATTAACGCAATATCTTCCTTTACTAGGTACCATTTTGTACTGTCTTCTAAAAAGGCTCATATATATGTACTGGGGAATATGCAATAGAAGAAATTGGGCAGTTTAAAATTTTCAAAAATCATACACAACTGGAACACACTTTCAAATAAAATGGGCAGTGAGCAATAAGTCCCTTGTAAAAACTCGTATAAATCTTTGACCTAGATTTTGAATTAGTTTTGATTTTCAAGTAACAGAACTTTCAACTAAAACTGCATGTGACCTGATCGAGATTTTTCTTCTTATTACCGGTAAGTTTATACATGTATTTGGTGGATTTTCAACCTATGACCTTACTTTCCACCCTTGTTTATAAGGGGAGGAGGTACCACTTGGCTAGAGTTCATTGGTCCATTAGAGATTGTATATTTATTAAGTTGTGATTATCATTTCATATTTCTTTTTTATACATTGGTACATTAGAGATTATTATATTTATTAGCATCACTTTTTAACATCAATTTTGTTAGTATCATGAAAGAGATGCATAGATGGAACAAGTCTAAATTGTATTTAATTCCTACAACCTCATCGAATTTCCCTGGAGTTAGCACAGATGCATATGGATTTCAACTCCCTCTAAATTGTTTTTGTGTTATAAAATCCATCTTAGGGATCAATCTCTGGTACATCACTGACCTGAGAGGGGATGCATAAAAAATTAAAGGCCTACTGTAGTACTTACCATCACAGCATCACTGTAGTTTCTTTTTTTCTGTCACACACCCACCGCACACAACATGCCCATTGCCAGAGTGATCTTTTTCTGGTTTCTTTTCTGAACGTCTGAATTTCTCATGTTTAAATTTCTATTAGAATCAGATAGAAAACTTAATATCTTGATATTGTACTTGGTGACAATCAGCTTCAACAGTAGAAGATAAGTCACGGCAGCAAGATTCACAACTGCCAAAGTCATCCCAGGAACCTGAGACAAATGATGAAAATCCTGAAAGACCAGAAACCTCATCTGCTGATGGTAATCAGCATGAAACTTCTGGAGAAGCTTCTGGTCATGCGGATGGGAGCGGATCTGAAGATGTCGTAGTGTCTGATGGTGATATTTCAAACCAAGTGGAGTCTGTCAAGCTGCTTCTCGTGAAGCATACCGCTAGCTACAGCATTCCACAGCTTGAAAGGCTTTACACACGAATAATGAAGGGTGTTTTTGAAACCAAAGCTGAAGTAAAAGATGATCTTAAGCCTTCAATTTTGAGGTATTTATTGAAATTTGCTGAGGATGAGGCAAATTTCTAATGCGTTTACATTTTTTTATAACTTTAAACCAAAAAAAAAAAAAAATCCAAAAAACCAAAAGATACCAGCAATGTAAAGTCGGGATTTTCTTTTCAATGCAAAAATCATTGAGTGAAATCAATCTCTCTCCCTCTCTTTCAATTATTTCAACGTGGGAAATGTTTCCCCACCAATCAGTTTTGTAGCAAATGGATCTGCATAGTGTTTTAGATCATTTCTTTAAGGGATTTATGTCACAATTAGGGCTGCTGTTCGGAAAGGTTTTTAAGAAATTGGCGTTGTGAATGCCCTGAGATTCCTCGAAGGTATGGGAATTCTCTTTGCTTTAATTGTATCCATGCATGGGAAGCCGTGAAAACTATCATTGTGAATGCATTCATTCCTCAAAGACGTAGCTATCTTCTGTGCTTTTATTGTATCCAAGCACGAGAAGCCATTAAATAAGACCCCAGATCATCAAAAGAATGGTATACTGTCAGCCCAAGCGTGTATCCTTTAGTGCATTAAAATAAATATACAATTCATGTATGCCAAGTTTATGGGCCACTTGGCGCATTGACCTAGTACATAGTGTATTACACCAGAGGCATGAATGGAATAAAAGGTAGAAGCAATCAATTGCCAGAGCCATGAGTTGATCGTTGTCATAGGCATGTGTACAAACGCCCAAACAGAGGCGCAATACTCAAATAATAAAAATTGGGGGCACACGTGCATAATTGCACAAGCACGCAATACGCTACTGAGAGACGGAGGCAGAAATTTCTTTTGCAGTCAATTGATCTGAGGTGGACTTCCATCTCATCCAAATCTTCCATGGCATCTATATTCACACTACAAAGATTTCCTACATATGGAACAGTTGGTATGAAGAACCACAGAGGACCCAACATAGATGTAAGGTCCACATTACCTTCAACAATAATAATATGAAGCTCAAATGAATTATTGGCCCCTCTTAACCAGTTAAATTGATAGACTACTGTAGCTCGACACAAGTTATAGACTGGGATGAAAAATTATGAACCCATCTACCTTCCATAGTTAAGTAACCAATCCAGGACGTATATATCCGAACAAAACCCAAAATGCTGACTTGTGTTCAATTATATTCCTTTGGACTGAATACACAGATTTAAGGCCACTTTCTCAGAAATTTTGTGTACCACATCTTACAAGGACCGATCAGTGAAATCAACCTATTGGTATTATATATGTAGTTAATATCTTTAAGTATCTTGTTTGCCCAGACATCAAAGATTTGAGCTTTTGACGTCTATAACATGGTAACATAAGAACCCTGTGCATACGTTTTCTTTCCCCATCCTAGTGCTCAAAACGAACCTTATATATGGTATGAATTTCAAGCTAACATGCCTTCCTATTCCTTGTAATTGAAAAGACCTAAAAGCTATGGGGTTGAACTTGCCATTGCTCGTAACTTGGCCAGCATCTGTGCAGCAGCTGATTCTCTTGCTTCCCGAGGATTGGAACGCGTGTCGCCACCTGTTGTACATTCAAAATCGCCCCCATTTACAGTGACATTGGCTCTGAATCCACCTACAAACAGCAAACAGAGTAACAATAACTTTTTTAATGCATGATATGTATATGCATTATAAATTTTAAATGGCCATCTAGATTTAAGGTACATCACTGGATGCGTTTCTCAAAATGACAGCAAAAGTAGGAGTGAAGATACTGCCACAAGAAAAGCTTTCTATCAAGAATATATTTAAAGTTGACATCCATGGCCAATTTCACATTGATACAGAAACTATCAAGAATTTCAAATCATCTCTCAAGATTAGCCTCTTCCCTCTAGGATTATGGTATACAGCATAATGAGGCAGCAAATTTCAATGCATTAGGATTTTGCAAATACCATAATAAGGCGACATATTTTAGGTTTTATAGGAATTTTGAAAATAAATACAAGACATGAGAAATCCTTGTGAGGACCATTTTTGTAAACAGCTAATGGTATAATCTGATTGGTAAACATCCCTACATTTAGAATAGCCAGTTTTAAACTTGAAGAAAATTAACAAAAAGGAAAAGGTTGGAAACTTAGAAAAGTAATGAGGAACTTGATGGATGATCAGGGACCAATCCAATGCTCTAGTAACTGGAATATAAATTACACATTTTCAATCATCAGTTTCATATGAAATACATAAACAGCTACGCCAACAGTACTTCATTGACAGCATATCACAAGTATTTTAGGTCCCAGTTATTTAGAATATAAAATTAACTTAGATGATCTTACCATCTGATGTGAATACACAGTAAGTTGGCAACACCCAATTGCTCTCATTACACACCCTATCCAATTCCTGGCAAAGTAAACAAGTTGTTATAAGAGTATCTAATACAAAAAAAAGTAATAATAAAAATGATGCTTAGAATCTCCATCTTTATTCCAAAATTTGTATAGAAAATGAGTGATAGTTTCATAAATGAGTAATAATCATAACATAAGACCCTCTAGCACATAGTCCCAGGGCACAAATTAGTACATTGCATCAGTCACAACATTAAATTTATGTGATGACTAAACAAATATATATAGCATAACCACCTTCTTTAAATCCACATTTTCTCAATTCAGTACTGTTGGAAGTTGCAGCATGATATGACAATTTGTTAAGACTATATGTATGTATAATACTGGGGCATTTAACTATACAAGATATAAATGTTGTGTTTGGTATTGTTGCTCTTAGTATTTAACACACATTACTGGCCAACTTTTCTGAAACTTAAAGCTTTGGGATGATTGGCTTGAGACAAAGTAGCAACTTGTTTGTTGGGGTTTTTTTTGGGTTTAGGAGATATTATGTTTGAATCTTAGGTGCCCCAAAAGTTTTTGTTTTGGCTCTACCTTTATTATTATTTCCATTTCCATTTAGTGGTTCAGAGTCTCAGACCTACATGTGGAACGGGGTGGCTGGGAGGGTAGGGTGTTTTGTGTGTGGAACATTTTGCACATTTCCCAACAGCTTAAGCTTTTGGGACTGATGGGTTTCAACAGTTGCAACAAATTACATGTCCAGCATCTGGTAAGGTTTGCAATAGATTGCATCCTAACTGGCCAATAATGGCTTGATGTTGATGGAAGGCAAGTGGGACAACACAATCACAAACCATAAAATATTTTATAGCCAAATTTATTTATTAAATGAAACAATTGTGGCTAGTAACAAAGCATTTTCATCTTTCCGAGACAAATTAATTTGCAACCAAGAAAACATCTATATATCATTAAAGACAAACCTCCATCAAATTTGCTTGGGTTTTCTACAAATATCACCCATGGACTCTGATTTGGTCCTTGGACAAGAGGTCTGTGGGATATCAAACTTTCTGTTAATGTCTTCCATTAAAGCATAAAAGATTTATTGACATGATATGCACATGATTTCTACCACATTATCAATAATTTCAAAAATGTCATTATTACAATGTGCACATCGCATAACTAAATCTGTTAGGCTTTGATGGAAAATACTAACAAAAGATTTGATTTGTTACAAATCCAATGTCCAAATTAATTGTTCAAATCAAAAGTCCAAAGACCAAATTGACACTCATGTCAAAGTCCAAGAATGACATTCGTTTGCATGATAAAAAAGATAATTGACCCTTATAAGGTGTTACAACATATATACATCAGTGCTCAGTGATAAATTTAGAAGAACCCCCAAGAGTTTAAAGCTATATAAGAATTTAATGATAAAACTTGCCTGGCATGGATATTGCATACTGAGAACAGCCTCTGACAATCGTTTCCTCTTGAAGGTTTGAGGTGAAAGCTGGCCTTCGAGTTGCTGCTTAGTCCTTTCTTGGGTAATACTTCTTAGGCATACATCATTACAACCTTCTATGACGGATTCTATCTTCAAGGCCAAATCATCTTCACCGCCTATTATAATAAGAAACACGGTACATAAGAATAGGTTATGTTTCTCTATTGATTGCTACATTGGCCCAATCACTTCTAGATGTAAGGATAGGCTCTAGAAAATACAAGCACCAGCAATCCTAAGCTCGCAGGAGTGAAATCTTATTACAAGAATTTTCCTTCTCTTTTGATGTAAAATTCAATTGTTTTGAGATCTTAACTTCATACAAGTTTATCATATGAAGGCAAGATTAGTCATATTTTTTATGATTTGACTTTGGATGCCAAAGAGATGCTCCCAAACCTGGGGACCAATCAAAAAGGGTACGAGCAAACATTGTTTTCAATTGATCCAAGGAGCTCTCCATGTCTTCAAAACTGCGTTGATTCTGCTCATTCCATACCAGCGGCCAGCCACATCAAACAAGCTTGCACCATATTCCAAATATCCATACCATGTTCCCAAACCAATTTCTCCAGCTAAATAACAAAGAAGCGACATTCCCCAGCATAACATTTGATAGGCACTTTTTAATTTGATGCAAAATCCCAGGTCTTGATTTTCTATAGTGACTCCAAGTTACAACCATGAGTCCATATGGCTTACAAATTTCATCCCATAATCAGTGAACTACACCAGAACTGTCAACTTTTAGTGCTTGTTATAGTTAGGGTCTCTCTTATATTTTAAGCATCTAATTGAAACTGTTAGATAAAATATGAAGCCCCAAATGCAAAAAACAAAACATAAATGGGAGGAGGAAAAAAGAAGCTTAAAGGAAATCACACCATTTAAAATCTTCTGGATTTTTTTATCACACAGAGCAATCTCATCTTCTATATTCCGCTGCTGAAGTGACTGCAAACACAAGCAAAAAAAATCAAAACAGTGTGAATCTTCCCAGGGTTTTGAAGTAGAATGAAGCTATTGTCAAAACCAAGCAACCCCTAGAAGGCAAATATGACATGTCAGTATGGGTTGACAAAAGCAAAATACCATCCAATGAGTCCTTTTGGAAAACTCTACAAACGGAAAGCCAATCAATATTAATTGATAACATCCAATCTACAAAGCTTCAAAGCATTTAAGTTACAAAATACCATTGTAGACTTAGTAGATGTCACTGATTTTTGTCACCTAATTGGTAACAAACCACTGCATGCATACGGGCATCACACTACCACCCTTATCACATACAGAAGATATGCAATAATTCACAAAGTACTGATCCCTCCCTCCTCTCTCTGTAAGTGTGATGGTTGAAAATGAATAATCTTAATTGCTATTTTTTTTTTAGCAAGTAATAATCTTGATTGCTATTATATCAAGTTAAAGGATCAAAATAATACCAGTTGATCCCTTTTTCTAAGAAGAACTCTCAAGGCAGCACATGACAGTTCATCTTGCTTTGACACTACAGCAGTTGGCAATAAAGCTGCACGTGACAATTCATCTTGCTTTGGCACTGTAGAATTTTGCAATAAAGCAGCACATGACCGTTCATCTTGCTTTGGCACACTAGTATTTTTCAATCTGTCAATATCTAATGGGGTGGATTGATAAGCAACCACAGCATGATCGCCTCTCCCACCTTGAACTGACAAGATATTGTTGCAGATTTTATTTCCAGCAGCAATCTGTTTACCTCCGCATTCAGTAACGCAAGGACTCGTCATCAAACCCATCATCTCATCATCCTGCCAACATGAAGGCTATAATATTACATAGATTATAAAGGAAAGCTAAAGAAAGCAGAAAGAAGCTTGTTATAGTTATACAAGGTACGTAAACATGATCTTGAACCTACATTTGTGCTTCTTGACACTAAAAGGAATAACATATGCATTTATCAATCTACAAAATCTATACATCGTCACCCTTGTCACGAGCTAAATATCTTAATACTTGTACCTATTGTTATGAACACAGTTGCTTAGAAAGGCAATTTAGCATGGTTGCAGGGAAATTATGCAGTAATATTAGGCTGGTTGAACGGTAGGGAGGCCATTCTCCTCCTAGAATGGAGAGCAAAACTTGAGGATTGGAATTATCTGCTTAATTCCATTCACAATTTTCAACATACATAAATATTCAAGATGAAATAGCCCCATCACAATCCAATCCTGAGATTTAGGAACCAACTACTATCTGAATTTTAAAAACAAAATAAAGCTGATTGCAGTTGAAAATAATGCAGAGCTAATCGTCCTAATCCACAATTACTGCTGGTTGGTTATCCAATCCACAACTACTGCTGCTGCTTGGCTTGCTGTACTGGGTTGGTTGCATGGCTTGCAGCATCTGCTGTCTGTACGGATTTTTTCAATGGTCATAACACCTATCATATGATACCCTTTTATGGATGACACAAACAACTTAGTAGGAGATATATGTTTTCTGGACATCCTCTGGACATGTACCAATTACAAAAAATTTTGAAGGAAAAAAGACAGGAATGTGTACTTCCTACTAAATATCGAACAATTATAAGGAGGTTGTGAAAAAGATATAAGCACGATTTTGATTTTTTTTTTTTTTTTTTTTTTGGGAGTTAGTAGTTGGGAGTGGAGAAATTAATTATAAGGAGGTTGTGAAAAAGATATAAGCACGATTTTTATTTTTTTTTTTTTTTTTTTTGGGGGAGTTAGTAGTTGGGAGTGGGGAAATTTGAACCCTAGATATCTCCATTGAAAACAGCAAGTGTCAATTGAGTTACAAGGCTCTTGGCATAAGCATGATTTATTGTGCACAAGAGCCAAGTGCCAATTAGCATATGTTGAGTCTCTTCAAATTACCAAAAGGCTATGTCGTTTTTTGCAGAAGACATGAGAAGAGCTGATAATTTCATGGCTTCCAGCATCACACCACATCAATCAGCATTACACCTCCCTCTCCCACATGTTACTTAACCTCAATTCAACCAACAATATCACTAAAAGATTCAGGAAAAAATTTTGGATTCCCTTTAGAAATTACAACCAATAAAACACACTTTCTCAACCTTATTTAAACCCAAGTCCCCCACCTCCCTCTTTTCTCTCATAAGGAATGCTCAACTAAGTCTGTGGCTTTGTGAGTCCGCATCAAATAATCAAAGTACACAGATTTATCACCTAGACTCATATTTATAAAGGATCCCTTAATATAAAGACATTGTTTCTTTCGGCATAAGACATTTTCGCTAGGGGAACACTTTTCAAGAAAATGAATTGTTTTCTATTGTTGGTTAAGATCTCAGAAATGAATTTCTGTTGGTTGGTTGTGGTAATGTGGGAGAGTATCGCATCATGGGGAGGTGATGAGGACAACAAAAAGCTCAAGGAAAAAATATATTAAATATACACAAATTCAAGAATTGTGATCTAGTTTTGATGCCGGACCTTCTTTATAGGTCATTTTAGTTATTAGTATTGAGTCTTTTAGGTTGAGAAGCTGCTGGATTAGTTTTAATTAAGGTCTATTAGAATAAGGGCAATTTGGTAATTTCTAGAAATCTGGAATGGGCTATCCTTGGCCGTACCAAAGGCCCGTGAGTCTTTTTTTATGTTTATGTATTATTAAGTCTTTTATTTAATTATTATTAGTATTCCTATTCATTCTAGGAATAGGTTATTTAGAGTCTACGTCCTACTAGGAAAAGGATAACTATAGTATAGCCTCTATATAAAGGCTCTTTTGTGGTCATGTGATAGCAGAATATTTTGATTAATAAAATTCAGCAGCTTTTGTTTGTGTGATGCAAACTTTTCCGAGGTGTGATGCCAAGGAACCCTAGGTGTGAAGCTTAGGAAGACCTAGGTGTGATTGCCTAGTGTTTTATTTATGTTATCTTCTGTTTATCCCCTGTTTCAGCCCCAAACAGCTGTCAACATTCATTCTCTTCTAACCTAAACTCTTAAACATCACTCCTTATTCAAGAATTCATCAAGAAACCTAGTATAGTGCTGAACTTCTTAACGGTCCTACATCAAGAGGGTGGATGAGGGGGAAGGGAGGGAGTTGGTAATAGACTAAAAATTGGTTACAGTTCCTTGGGTTAGGCCTTGGATAGATTACATTTGAGTTGCTAGTTTTTGCTCCATGATAGACTATAAATTGCTAGCATTGATCCGGCATGATCTCTTCTTTTCTTTTTCTTTTTTTGTAATCAGGTTGGATCAAGTTGAAGGTTTTTTCTTTTTTTAAAGAAAAAACAACAACAACAATAATAATAAGAAGGTTGGACTCATTTGATAGTTTAAGGCCAGGTTGAGTTTAGGATACGTAGGTTGGTTTTTAGGTTCAGGTAAAAAACAATATAATTAATAGGTTAGGTCAAAGAAAGGCTTGGGTTTTTAAAAACTAGCCGGGTCAAGGGCACAATTTGGCTTAAATCGGATTTTGAAAGGCCAAAAAGTGCTAGGGATCCAGAAGTTAGGGAGGCCTCTACTATGGCCACACAACATGACAACAGCTGATTCATGAGTGATGCAATCTCCTGACAGGGCTTCAGCAACGGCACATTGCAACAAGGAGTGAGCAACTATGAATTTTTAAGTTGCAGCACACAAGGACCGGTCGTGAACCAAAGAGGTGCTTTGGATGGTGCTAGGAGACAATCTTGCGACAATCAGTCACAATGTGAAATTCAAAGTGATGGTAATAGCTGACTTTGGGTTTTGTTTGGGTCTATTTGGCCTTAGTGATGACACATCACCTTCTTTGACACCGGCCTCGAGGCCCTTGACAAAATTCTTAGATTGTCATTTTTCTGCATATTATGGTCCATGGGCTAACATGAGTTCTAATCAACTCAACTGGTAAAATCTCTTATCGTCAAATAAGAGATATGAGGTTCAATCTCTACTGGAAGAGTGGGGGGGTTAGTCTTCCAAGCTGGGTAGGGGTGCCTATGGGTGTGGTTTATGGAGAAGTATTCGAAAAGGTTGGGAGGTGTTTAGTAAATGCATTCAGTTTGAGGTAGGGGTGGGGGATAGAGTGAAGTTTTGGACAGATAGGTGGTGTGGGGACTTACCACTCCATCTATCCTTCCCTATAGTGTATGGGATTGCTTCTAATAGAGAGGCGTCGGTGGCCTTGTCTCTCAAAAGGTTGGGGATGGAGGCTCGGAGAAGCTGAAATGTTCATTTATTAAGGGATCCAAATGATTGGGAGATGGGTGAGGTGGATGAATTCCTTCGTACCTTGGGTTCAAATTTACCTCGATCTGAGCTTGGAGACCGTATGAGGTGGAAGTTGACGAAAAAGGGGGATTTTGACATCCGCTCTTTCTACAATAAGTTTCGTTGTCCTTTGCCTATTATCTTTCCTTGGAAAGGTATTTGGAAGGTTAAGGCTCCTCCGCGCGTCTCTTTCTTTGTTTGGACTGCAACTTGGGAGAAGATTCTTACAGGGGACATTCTGAGGCGTAGAGGAGTTGTGCTTGTTGACCGGTGCATTATGTGCAGTTGTAACGGGGAGACGGTGAACCATTTGCTACTCCATTGTGAAAAAGCTTTTCAGCTGTGGAGCTTGGTTTTTAGATCTTTTGGGATCTCTTGGGTTCTGCCAAGATCGGTTGCAGATACACTTTTTGGTTGGTGGAATTGGTTTGGAAAGCACTCTTCTAGCATTTGGAATTTAGCTCCTTTGTGCCTAATGTGGTGTATCTGGAGGGAGCGGAATTGGCGAACCTTTGAGGATACGGACAAATCCGATGACCAGTTGCTCGCTTTCTTTAGTGGTTCCCTCTTTGATTGGTTTAGGGCTTGGGGAATCACCTCTAGTGACTCTCTCCCTTTGTTCCTTAATTCTCTGCTCTGTACTTAGTTCTTTGTTGGTTTATGTTTGTTTTGTTGTCTTTTCTTTTTGTTTGTTTCCTTCTCTGTACTCCTTGCTCTACCTTATGTTTTTCATGAGGTAGCTCTTTGAATATACATCTTTTTACTTATCAAAAAAAAAAAAACTAAAAACCAATTGGTGTTTTGATTTGATAATAAAAAGCAATCATCAAGAATGGACGTCATAGGTTAAAAACAATCTCTCAAAAACAAAAAAGGTCCATGGTCTAACAGTTCTAGGGTTTTTTTTTTTTTTTTTTTTTTTTTTGGGTGTGGTTGGTAACCATGGTCTAACAGTTCTAGGGTTTTTTTTTTTTTTTTTTTTTTTGTGGTTGGTAGTGTACCTGGTACGGTGGATTTTGATTTGTGACAGTTTTGTCCATGACCCACAAAGATGATTCAAATAGGATCAAATTCAGCTTGGATAACAAATTTGATACAAGAAAAGACAAAAATGATGCAACAATAAAACTGAAGAAATAGATGACCTAGACTCTAGGAGTCAACTTCTAAGGTTGGCTAAAGTCAAAACCAAACCATTAGAAAATCCGAAGGGAGATTTTATCAGTAAATCAAACTATAAAGTGTTTTTGTAAGAGTACCTTATCACACTTATAAAGACTATTAAAAGTAAACCCTAAATTAGTTTACTTAGGAAACCATGAGTCTAATTGACTTGGCAAGTCCAAATTTTTTTAATTAAAAAAATAATCTTGACTATAAAAAATTAAATAAAATACTAAACTTAAAATGCAAATCCAATTGAACAATAAAAGTACAATTGACAAAATTTTCTTCACGTTTGCACATCAGAAAATAAATTCTTTAACATGTATTCTCAATTTAGTCATAACAATTTGAAGCTCTATACTAGAAATCTACTTGGGTCACAAGGAGCTTCCTTACATAATACATTTCACTATCAACTTTAATTTTGGCATTTTTTTTTTTTTTTGATAAGTAAGAATGTTATATATACAAATGGCTACTCTATGCATGAAGAACATAGAGCAAACCCAGAAAATACAAGAAGAAGAATAGGTAATTTATTATGGTATCAAAGCATGAAGTCTTGAGTTAAACCCTATCTCCATCTTATTCTTACCACCAATTAAAAATTTCCCAAGCATTGAGCCCCAATTAATAAGGCTGTTTAGGCCCACACGTGAAGGAGGAGTATCTATGTCTGATAAGCAGTTTTAAGAATCGTCAACTAATTTTTGCAAGTCACTTGGTTTAATATTTAGGTAACTTCAGGTTACTAAACACAATCAACCTAAGGTTGACTTATGATAATCAGAGTGGCTATGTTTGATAAGCAGTTATGCACTTGTGGCTCCACAAACAAAAAGTCAACAGGAGTTATGGATGGCAG
Organism: Quercus suber; assembly: GCF_002906115.3. NCBI lineage: Eukaryota > Viridiplantae > Streptophyta > Magnoliopsida > Fagales > Fagaceae > Quercus > Quercus suber. The sequence goes on from NW_027069892.1 coordinate 262,383, forward strand.
ACAAGAATGAGAAAAACACAACATAATAAATTTTATTTAAAGAAAAAATGAAAAAGGCAGTAACTTAAGTGGATAAAGTGACCTAACCTTGACAATACTAGGTGAGCCATTCGAATCACCTTCCACACAATTAGTCCTCTTTTCTTGTTGATTGTGAACTTGCATAGTATTTGCTATATTTTTGCACTTGCCACCATTCTGGGAGGGAACCATGAAAGACAAATCCACATCCCTATTTTCTTCTTGAGTCACAACCTGGATAGTATTTGCTATATTCTTGAACTGTTCTCCATTCTGGGAGGTAACCATGAAACGCTCATCCTCATCTCTACTTTGAGGCCCAGTAAGAGAACCAGACAACCCAATCATGCAACTTCCATTATTATTCTTCTGCTTGAGTGATTCGGTATTAACACTCCTTGTATTGTTGCCAAAAGCCCCTACTAATCCATCACTTACAGGAGATCTATCTTGCGTTTTATGAATTTCTGGAGTGCAAGGTTTCTCTGTCCTCTCATGGCTGTTCACAATTGAATTTCTCTCTCCCTCCCTTAAAACTGGCAAACTATCTGAGGAAACTTCCCTGCAGAATGTTTTTCCATCTTTTTTGGTAAGTAAATGAATGAAAGGAAAACAAAAATAAAAGAGCACAAGGGCATAACCCACTGACTAGACAAGAAATGATGAAAGCCACACCCTTCAACCTCCCCAAGTGTTAACTGACTGGTAATAAACCAGTACTAGAAACCTGAGAAGTAAATCTAAGAATGAAATACAGGCTGTACAAACACCAAGAAAGACCACAGGTAATCAGCTAAGGTAAAGAATTCATCAAAAAGCTTGAAAGTGTCATATTTCTTAAAGAATAATAAAATTTTTACAAAACGCTCAAAGCATCAACACACAAGATGATTATAATGCATCCTCACAGCAATTAACAATCAGTCAAAAAAAAAAAAAGAGCAATGAAATCCAGAGAAGAATCATAATGTAGACTTCCCCATGCATGCTTCCAGTCAAATAAAGAATGAAAGAAAATGACTTTGAAAGAAGTCCCATCAACTCTACATTGAAAATCTAAATTACAGTAGATACAAGATCCTGCATCACATCTAAATTAAATAGGAGGTAAAAAAGAAAATAACCCCCCCCCCCCAAGAGGGAAAAAAGTACAAGGGCATATCTAGCACTCACATAAACTTTATAAAAGAGGCAAGCATAGAAATAAAGTCACGAGTGGTGTTGATAGAGGATCAAGATCCTATACATTTGCCTCAAAATAGAGAGGGTCCATTTTGTGATTCAGATTTAGTTTTCATAAGTCAGAGGGTGTACATGGAGCCACGTTAAAATTTCATTCCACCAAATAAGGAATTACAACTAATTTTAAATGGCATGACACTCTTCACCTTTAGAGTTGAACTACCAATTCTTTACCATGAAATTGACTCTCCATTTCAACACAAAAAGATAGAATTATTTTCTGTTGATAGAACTAGAAAGCCATTTCCATGCAGTCCAGCTATACAAGTTCAGAAAACTATTTCGTCCTACTATTCAGGCTCCTCACCTCTGAACCATAAAGAATTCTTCTTATTGGGCAATCTCAGTCAATGATTAACTGAAACAAACTTTTGTGACTCAGCAGTTTTCTTCGTTTCAATTAAGAACAAACTAAGCACAAGGATTACTAAAAAAGTAAAAAAACAATTCACAATTCGAGTTCTAAGAAATCCAAGACATTTCTTTGTGACCACTCTTTTTAATGATAAGCAGAAATGATTATGTGACTAAAATTTCAGATTGATGAACAAATGCATCTTACAGGGGAAGTATAGTGGTGTCGTATGTGCAAGAAGAGTGGGGGACAACTGAGCTTCTTTTACTTCATTTTTCAGTGGCTAAAGACTATTGGTCTTTTTTATTAGAAATATTGGGAGTATCTTGGGTTATGACAAAGATATTGATTCAGATGCTGGCAAGGAAAGATTTCATCATCACAGGTGGTCAAAAATAAAAGGCTATTCCATCCTCATCATATTATTAAATGGTCTTTGTTAAGATTATTGTATGATTGGATGAATGCTATGGACAGTATCCCTGCACTTGTTCTTTATAGAATTTCTACATATTTTGAATTTCAGATTGTAATTAGTTAGGAATAGTTGAATAAACATCCTGAGTATTTGAACTATCCCCTTGTTTTAATAAAGTGAGTTTACTTATGAACAAAAACGCATTCATCTCATAGGGCATTCTGTGTGTCGGCAAATAAACAAAGTATGCATAATGAACCATTCTTGTTGATGTAGTCATATTAAAAATATGCCGTGCGTGCTTCTGTAATAAAAACAAATTAATACACATGACATCTGCATCAGACAGTGTTTATCTTATCCAAGATTTTTCAATGAAGGGTTAAATTTTTTGAAGATCCAAAATGGAAAGTTCATAATTTTACAAATGCAACAGCACCAAATCTTGACATCAAGCGTTCAAGTGAGTCTGAACCCCTAGCAAATCCACAACCAAGAGATACAATCTTTACTAGAAACTACTTCATGCAGCTAAAACATTTCTTTTCAAATCATAACCCGTAATGAAGGTAATTTGACTGAAAAAAAAGTAGGTGCACCTTGAAAGCCATGTTGACACTATCCTAGCATAAGGACGCACATGGAAGTACTCAACAGCCGGGTTAACCGTCCATCTGCTGGAACTTTTTCTGACCAAAGTTCCCTGCAAGCTATTTAAATAGCAAAAAAAAAAGGCTCATTCAGAAAATATATAGTGGATTATGTTATTAAGTATCTAACAAAAAACATTTCAGGTCAAACAACAAAATGAACAGTTGATCAAGAAAGAGCAGTTTATATAATGAGAAATTTTTAAGCATAAAGCGTATATTCTATCTTGAAGCAGAAGCATCAAATTTGGTGTTTCCTTCAATAAATGGAACCTACATAGCTGTGTCTCAATTATTCAGTAAATATAGACAGAACAGTTTCTCTCTAAAACAACCAAATGAATTTTTAAAATCATATAAAAAATATATATAAAATAAAATAAACCCTTAATTTACCCATCTTTGTCATTTTCTTCTCAGTATCATTTAACAGTCAAGTTAATTATCCACATTAAACTTAAAGTAACATATATCAAGAAATTTCATCAAAGAAAGTAATTCCACCCTGAGCATATGTCGCATTGCAATCCAAAAGGTGAGGAAAATCAACAGCTTATGCCATCAACTACTGTTGCAAAGATGCAAGCATAAAACTTTTATGTGTTGTAATAATAAAGAAGATAGTAATAGACACAACATATATAGTTACCCTAGTCTTGCAAGACAGATGCAAAAACATTGTTTGTAAATAGAAGAGAAATTCTTTAACAGCTAGAAAGGTGACAGTGCAACCATAGAGTACAGTTAGAGAAACAATATCCACTTCGGAAGCCAAAGGTTAAGGCAAAGCCCCAGAATATGTGTGCGTGGCTGTCACTTGTAAAAAAAATAAATTAAATTTTTTTTTTCAAAGTGTGCATGGTTGTTAATTAGGTTTTTATGCTTTATCTGGTTATTCTAGAGTCAAGGGTACTTTAGTATCTCTACAATTGTTGGGTATGGGCCATGGGTTTTATATTAAAAAGTCTTAGCTAGTTTATGGGTCGTTATGTGTGGCCTTTGATTTGATTCATTAAGGATTGGTTTACTAGTCAAAGTAGGACTCCTAGTTCTATTAAGAGACATTAAGATTAAGGGTCTATACAAGTGTGTTATTGTACTCGCCACTATCTTCATTGTCTCAGACAATGTCCTAAACACCTACAAGAATGCCAGCTTTGTTATACATTTAAGGAAACACGTCACCTGGGACCATATTAAAGTCCTCATCGTGTGGGACCGTCCCATTGCTCCAATTTCACCCACATCATCCTCGCCCTTGATTCTGTATTATATCGGCTAGTAAACAAGTGTGTTATTGTACTCGCCACTATCTTCATTGTCTCAGACAATGTCCTAAACACCTACAAGAATGCCAGCTTTGTTATACATTTAAGGAAACACGTCACCTGGGACCATATTAAAGTCCTCATCGTGTGGGACCGTCCCATTGCTCCAATTTCACCCACATCATCCTCGCCCTTGATTCTGTATTATATCGGCTAGTATAAGCCTGGTTCATAACCATACCAAACCAACTATGTTTGAGAATTGCAAGGTGTTGTCTAAAAACTACAAAATTTGGTGGATAACGAATGCAGATGTGGATTCCATCAATATCGGGTTGGAGGTGGCAAATCAGAGAGGATTACCTAACATTACTTGAGTTTTCACTTTTCATCTTAATTTTACATCTTAATACAAAATCAACTCAAAAAAAAATTTAAAACAATAATAATTTTATATATGTTTTTATTAAATTTAAATTTTTTAAATTTTAAGTAATTTTCATAAAAAAATTTAAAATGAATTTTGTATAATAATCGTGCGTGCACTTGAACACATGCGATTGCTCAAACTGACTGAATTTTAATATACAGATCAACTTCACAAATATGAAAGTCTTAAGGAGTTATAAGGAAAAATTGAAACCCCGGAGAGATGTGAACAAAACAGAAATAAAGCAAAGGCACAAAACTGAACAGGAAGTAAAATCAAATGGAAAATAAAAAACAGAAATAAAGCAAAGGCACAAAATTTGAACATGAAACACAAAAACAGAAACCTCCCACATTAATCTACCTCAAGCAAAGAAATACAATATAAGAACAAGAAACAGCTTCTCTTCCATTCTCTTTTTTTTTTTTAGGTAAATAATTTATTGAAAAAACTTTCATGCAAAAAGGCACAAAATAGCCAGAAGGATTACAAAACAACTAGAAATTATGTACAAGAAAAAAGAGTCTATGAATGATGGAAAGGAATCACTAGATGTGAGTCCCCATGCAATTCTCTTCTATTGTCTTATAGGGATATTCTGAACCTAGTTTGTAACACACATTTTTTTTATTAAAAATAGATACAAAATCCAATACAGGTGTCAGGTAGATTGATTGATAAACTAGTTTGAAATTTTAGAACACATGTAACCCATTTTTATTCAATAGTTTGTGTTTGGACACAATCATACTTCCAAATGCACCCCCTACCGGAGCCCTGGGGGGGGAGGGGGGATAATTTTATATATGTTTTTATTAAATTTAAATTTTTTAAATTTTAAGTAATTTTCATAAAAAAATTTAAAATGAATTTTGTATAATAATCGTGCATGCACTTGAACACATGCGATCGCTCAAACTGACTGAATTTTAATATACAGATCAACTTCACAAATATGAAAGTCTTAAGGAGTTATAAGGAAAAATTGAAACCCCGGAGAGATGTGAACAAAACAGAAATAAAGCAAAGGCACAAAATTTGAACATGAAACACAAAAACAGAAACCTCCCACATTAATCTACCTCAAGCAAAGAAATACAATATAAGAACAAGAAACAGCTTCTCTTCCATTCTCTTTTTTTTTTTTTAGGTGAATAATTTATTGAAAAAACTTTCATGCAAAAAGGCACAAAATAGCCAGAAGGATTACAAAACAACTAGAAATTATGTACAAGAAAAAAGAGTCTATGAACGATGGAAAGGAATCACTAGATGTGAGTCCCCATGCAATTCTCTTCCATTGTCTTATAGGGATATTCTGAACCTAGTTTGTAACACACATTTTTTTATTAAAAATAGATACAAAATCCAATACAGGTGTCAGGTAGATTGATTGATAAACTAGTTTGAAATTTTAGAACACATGTAACCCATTTTTATTCAATAGTTTGTGTTTGGACCCAATCATACTTCCAAATGCACCCCCTACTGGAGCGCGGGGGGTGGGGGAGGTGGTGTGGGAATTGACGGGGGAAGAAGAAAATGACACAACATACATACACATGCACACATAAAAGTTTCCGCCTAGTGCCAAACCTGTCAATGGTATCTTTAATGGGAACTCGATCAACATCCTCATTGACTGATTTGATGCATTGCATTATATAAAAGCAAGCAGCTGTCTTTTCTTTGCTGAGAGAATATACAGCATGCCTTTCTGAGACCATAAGATCAGTCTGATTGATACCTGTTCCAGATACAAGAATCATATTCAATTATCTGCAAGTATCTGGAGACAAAAAAAAAATTCTGATGTTTTTTTAAAAAGCTCTAACAAGTGCTAATTATGAGCCAGGTAATTCCTAAACGATTCGGCTGCCAATTGATACTGCCATTAAATGTCATATTCACAGCAAGAAATTAAATTTAAGTTGGTCAAATATAGCTGCAAGGAAAATAACCAACATTAATTTTACATTAAAAAGGCAATGGCCCAATGGCATTCCACACCTCCTTTGGGGTTTGTTTCACATTAAAACATTGATACATGAACAAAGTGCTTCATCCTTACAAAACTAAAAATGGTTCAACTTCTGCACTTCTTTTTTATTTTTTTAATTGATTGGTAACAACACACACAACCAGTGGGTCTTGAACCCATGACCTCATCCTCCACCTTAGCTCATTGGCTTCAACTTCCACCCTCCTGTCACCAAATGGTTCAAAATTGATTAATATGTAACTGAGACCAATTACCATTATTTCCTTATTAGATAGGCTGCTCCATAGGAAATTTATAGGATTTAATACTTTTCCCCCCAAAAAAAATTTGCAATATATATTCATGAAATATCAAAATAATCAAAAGCCTAAAGTACAACAGAATCACAAATGTGAAATCCCAGCGAAGCCTCAACAATATTCAAGTAATGCCATCCAAAATGATTTAAACAAGATTGTTAATGCCACAGTAAAAATGTAAGATCAATGTTGGAGAATGATAACAGGTCTTACAAGCACCAAAAATGATAATTCAAAGAGATGATTATGGCTGTGAGGTTCTAATCCCATGCCACACATAATGGAATGAAACAAGGGTAGGCAAATCTCATACGTTCATAAATATAAAAATAATGAATAATCACATTTTCATTTACAGCAACATTTGAATTTTGGATTATAGCAATATTACCATTGCTATAAGTAAATCCATTTCACTAATATATGAAGAGATAGATGTTTCATGTCAGGCGTATACAGAATCAATTTTAAAAATAATATTGGGAAAATAACATTAAAGGCAAAAATAAAATTCTGATACATCCATGTTACTGAATCAGCATGTTTTCCCCAAGATTGGAAACATAATTTTCAAACCAATCCTGCTGTCATTTTATAGTTTTATCAGAAAAGCCAGATGACATATGGGTGGCAAAGCAACAAAAAAAGAGAATCCAGTAGGGATATTATCCGATTAAAATGGTTACAAAAGATAAAAAAATGTTCCACTGCAGTGTCAAAATTTAACGATTTATTCATCTACCTGTTTAATATGTAAGGAAGATAACATACCTGTTGCTTCCTTAACAGCTGCATATGCAAGCTGGAGCAAACCAGATTCATCAACACTCGATTCATCTTTTGAAGGTTTTCTAATGAATCTTTTCTTTTTGTTCGACTGATTTGCATCCACCATACCTTCTAAAGGGGGGTTGGAGATATCCACGTCTTTTTCAATTACTGACCAAACTCCCTGCGTGATGGAACTGAATCGCAAAAAGAAGTTCTCCTTATTGGAGTCAACCAAGAGCACTGCAACTTTGGATACTGGCCATCCTTCTATGTTTGGGACATCTTTTGAAGCATCCAAACTTGCAGATATATCACATGCTTCCATAATTCTTTTCTCTGTTTCTGAAAGCTGTTTCTTCAAGTCATCCATTTCAGTATCATCAGAACTTTGCATGAGCTTCATATGTGCCAACAAAGTTGGTTTCAGAACTACAGACAACTTGCAAAAGGCCTCAAAACCCAAAACTTCCAGCTGTGGATTCTGTTTCCTGAGGTAGTAGTTGTACAGTAACACAGCAGCATGCATCTATAGGAAATCAATTTTAAAAGCAAAAAACAAGCAGTCAAGTGGAGGTGTAGGGATTACATATAATTGAAAACATCAGTATGAGTGTGCAATGGTGGTGTAAATGTGGGTGTAGGAATGTAATAAGAGCATATAGCCTCCTGGCAATAGCAACTAGCCCACTTGCTAAATTGTCCTTCCTATTACATCTACTAGAGTCGGAAATACTTCAACATATTAACTTCATATAGTAGAACGGAGATATCATTTATGGGCTCCATAGAAAGAAATATATGCTGTAAGAACAATTCTTTTGCTTAAATTTTTGTTATTTTGGACTGAAAAAATCATTCCTTGTGGATGCAACAATAATAATCCTCTCAAAAAACTAATTGGTGAAATTAAGTTAAGATCGGATTTGTTTGGATCCTGGAATAGACACTGTACAGAACGACCACTCATTCTAAAATTGGGATTCATCATTCATCTCTTGTTACAAATATTCGCTTACGTCAAACCATATATCCAAGGACTGGCAAGTTCATTTTCAATATCTACATTGTAAATTTACGAAGCCCAATCTTATTCTATTTAATCATTTGACCATCAGTCTAACACTATCCTCACGTATGGGGAGAAATTATAGAATATTCCCGGAGTACTACAAATGCGTACTCCCTCTCTCACATGAATTGCATGGGTCCCACCATAAATTTAATTAGTGAAACCTACTATTATGTGTGAGAGAAAGTACACATTTATAGTACTCCACTTAATTAAGTGGGCCCCACCATGTGCGATTTTTAATTTTTCAAATTAAATGTAGAGTGGAGACTAGAGACAAGAATCAAGATCACGACTACCTACTCTAATACCATGAAAAACTACCGTTTGTCTCAGAAGCTAAAATTGTTACAAAAATGGTGAATTTAAACATTGATTTGCTCTAATTCCCATACTTTTAACTCCAAAATTTATATCCAAATTAATTTTTGAAAGTTTAAGTGGGAGAGAACAATCACTACTTTATATTCCCTCAAAATCTTAGAATGAAATTGGGTTTAACAAAATTTTCACAAAAATTCCCAAAATACCCATACATGTACAAAAAATTTATTTAAAAATATGAGTAAAATAGTAATATTGTTATAAAACGATTCCAACATTTCCTTCTATGTTACTCCAAACAAGTTTAGTTACCATTTTTTTTTAAAGATCCAAACAAGGTTTTTTAACAACATTCCATTCATTTCCATTACTTTATGATTTACTAGCTACATTTCTTTATTAAACTCCCAAAACGAAGTGTAAATGTTAATCAACATAGACGTATAGAAATAGAATACATAAAAAGGCACACCAAGTGTTTGTGTTATTGTGCGTGTGCATAAGAAAGGCAAAAAGCGAAGAAGAAGAAGAATTGGAGACCTGTTTGGCGACAGATTGTTGCTGAGAGAGTGAAGGAGTGTGGTTAATAGATTTCGCGGAAGGAAGCATTGGGGAAACCAGGTACTCCAACAATGCCAAAACCGCGTCCTCTGTTGGACACGCTTCTTCCAATTCTCCCATCTCTCTCTCTCTCTCCGCCAAATTCAAAGTTTTCTAGGGCTTGAAATTTGTTATAGTTGGAGTGTGAGATAGTGAGTGAGAGAGAGTGATTTTTTTTTTCCCCCCTTCACAGTGTGAGTGTGAGTCTGTGAGACACTGAGACTGAGAGTAGTGGCAGTCTATTTATTATGAAATAGAGAAGACAATAGTAGTGGGAATTTAATTGAACTTTCGAAATATAAATAATAAATAAATAAAAATCAACCCCACCCCATACACGAATATCGTGCGCTTCCATTTTTCACTTTTCAGGCTTTCTGCGTCTTTGGCGGGCCCCCTTTTTATTTTTATTTTTTTCGTGATGATTCAGATTTCCATTTCCCAATATTGATTTCACTACCAGTACGTTTTTTCTTTTTTGAGAGAGAGAGAGAGAGAGCGTGGACATTAATTAATTCTTGTTGCAAGTTTTTTTTTTTAATCAAAATAATTTGAAAATTAAAATGCAAAACTCATTATTTGTATTTCATCAAAATTCATTTCAATCCTCTATTTATTTCAATGCTTTAACTTTCACTTTTTCATCAATTTTTGTTATGAGGTGTGGTTAATTTTCCAATTTTTTAAAATTTTCTTCAAATTTTTTTAATTAAAAAAATTCAATTAATGATTGAATAATGTTTTCTATATTTTTTTTTTCCAAAAAATTTTAACAAAAGTTTATGTAAAGTCTTTAATTGAATAAATCTGAAACTTAAAAGACTGAAATTAATAAAAATAAAACTAGAGGACTGAAATGAATTCTAGAAAAACTTAGAATATAAGTTTTGTATTTTGGCCTAATTTGAAAAATATAAATTATTTAAGAATGTAAAAAAAAAATTTCAAAATAAAAAGCCAATTTATTAAGGGTGCTTTTAAGGCAATCGTTAACAAATCATTTTAGAGAAATTTTAACACCTCTTTTATAATAAATACAAAAATTGTTAAAACATTAACTTTTTTTTTTCTTTCTCCCATAAAAACTTTTTTAAAATTATTCACTAACAAATGCCCTTAAGGCATCTGTTAATGTTTTCTTTTTTTGATGGGAAAACATTAATATTTAATCATAATTGGTTAGTGGTAAACCGTAGTTAAGGATTATGTCACATTCCAATTGGAATAACAGATAAATATCATACTAGTAAGCAAACCATAACAAGTGAGCGTTTGGATTTGCGTTTTCTTCCCCTACGTTTGCCTTTCTTTTTTTTCTTTTTTTTTAGCGCCTCTTGCACGATTCATGGGACATGAACAGTGCATTTAGACTTATGAACAGTAACCCGCACTGTTCATGCACGCGGATTACACTATGCAGAAGACATTATGCACTGTTCACGAGCTGTTCATAGGACCCACAACCACTTTATTAAAAAAAAAAAATTTGGTCCCACAGTACTATTTACACATTTAAAAATTATTTTGTTATAGTGTTTTCAGTTTTCAACTGTATCCAAACGGACCCTAAGAAACCCATTCATTCCATCATGAACAAAATTTCGAGTCATTTTGGCCAATTTTGATTGGTAATTCAAGTTTGCTTTTGTATATATATTAGTGGTAATCCCAAAATGATACATTGGAATTGATTGGTTCCAAAATATTTTATTATAATAGACAAACTAAAATGGACCGAAATGAAATTCACAACATTGATACTAAACATTTTTATTTTACATCTAACCGAATTTAATTTTTTTTTTTTTACAATATGCTAGACTCATCTACCTATTATGGAGTAATGGTAGTTTAGGATAATATTGCAGCATACGTTTGATAAAAGCCATTTAAAATTTTATATACGCAAGACATTTTTTAATAGAAACTTTAGGGATACTAAATGTAGTAAATGAAACTTTTATATTGTAAAATAATGTAGTAACTGAAACTTAGCATACTAAAATGGTGGCAAGGCCATATCAATTTCATTTTAGATCAAATGTTAATGGTATAAATGTAACAAATGAAATTTCGTGGGCTTAAGGGCCTGTTTGGATGCAGCTGAAAACTGAAAACTGAAAACTGAAAACTGAAAACACTGTAGCAAAATAATTTTTAAATGTGTGAATAGTATCGTGGGACCCATTTTTAATGAAAAAGTTGCTGAAAAGTGAAAATTGTGGGTCCGTGAACAGTGTAAAAATGTACTGTTTATTATCTAAAGTCAACAAGTGCGGCTACTGTTCATTGAACAGTAGCCGCACAGTACCGAAAAGGTGAATTTATACGGCTGAAAGCAAAAAAAAAAAAAAAAAAAAAATTTTTATTTTACATCTAACTGAATTTTTTTTTTTAATTTTATTTTTAACAATATGCTAGACTCATCTACCTATTATGGAGTAATGGTAGTTTAGGATAATATTGCAGCATACGTTTGATAAAAGTCATTTAAAATTTTATATACGCAAGACATTTTTTAATAGAAACTTTAGGGATACTAAATGTAGTAAATGAAACTTTTATATTGTAAAATAATGTAGTAACTGAAACTTAGCATACTAAAATGGTGGCAAGGCCATATCAATTTCATTTTAGCTCAAATGTTAATGGTATAAATGTAACAAATGAAATTTCGTGGGCTAAATATAAATTAGAACAAGAAACCCATTCGTTTCATCTTGGACTAAATTCCGGGACATTTCAACCAATTTCTAATTTACTTATATATATTCTTATTTCTTATTAAATATTTTTTTTATGAATAAACTAAAAAAATGTGGGAATCATATTGGAACTGTTAAACAAATAATAATTAGACGATCAAAATGGGAGGGGGGTTCTTTATGATGAGAGGTAATCAATTGTGAACTAATGGTAATTTAGGATAATCTTGCAGCATACGTTTGATAGAAGCCTTTTTACATTTCACACACGCATGACATATATCACTTTATCCCTCTTTTAGTTTCCAAAAAAAAAAAAAACTTAACCCCTCTTTTGGATGTCAACCTAATTGTATCACTATATGTACTAAATATATATATTTTTTAAAGAATCACATAGTAAATGAATCTTAAAGCCCGTTTGGTTGGAGAGATAAAAAAGTGGGGAATAAAAAATGGGAAGGGAGAAATATTCTAGTTTTCTTTCATGTTGTTTGGTTTGAAGAGTGTAAAAGGGGAGGAACGGAACACTCATTTTTTTGTTGAGAAGAAAAACAGGATGATAGAAAATGTAGTTTGTGTAAATTTACTCTTGAGTCCTTATTTCATAGTAATAAAATAATACTAATTTATTAATTAAAATTAATAAAATAACATTTTATAAAAATTATAACATTATACTTATTATATTTTTCTGTCTCTTTGTTATTATATTTATTACATTTTTTTATATAAAAAAATTGGGGGAAAAAAGAAGAAGAAGAAAAGCACAAAGATTGAATCTGAACAAGCATAAAAAGAAAGAAAAAAAAAAAAAAAAAAGGTAGACGACATCAAACAAAAGAAGAAAAAAGAAAACAGATCCCGAGACCTGCTTTGTCCATGTCTACGAATGTGGCTCCGTCAAAGTTCAATTTATACCAATGTTCAGGAGGTGGTGTCCAGGTAACTAGCTGATTACTCCTCGGTGTGGTTGATGGTAAGGGGCTGGAGTGGGACTTAATCTGTTGCTCCCGAGAATGCTCCAGCACCCTATTAAGTGGTATTGTAGGCTTGCCTAAGCGAAGATTATTCCTACACTTCCACAAATTCCATAAAACCACCATGAGGAGCTCGGGTTCCTTCAGACCTACAAAAACAGAAACAATAAAGTCAGTGAAGCACGTTTTTTGCTTGAGGATGTCTTGGTTCCAGGCCGGTGTCGTCATCCATAGGCTCTACAGTTCCGGGCAGTGATAGAGGGTGTGCAGAGTATCTTCTTCGTGTTGCTTACACATCTCACAAAGGCTGTCAGAGACAACTTTACGTCGAACAAGGTTTTTCTTGGTGGGGAGTGCGTCCTTGCATGCTCGCCAAATCAGGTGTTTCACCTTATTAGGAACATCAAGACTCCAGAGATGCTTCCAGAGTTGTTTCAAGGGGTTTGAGTTTGATGAGCTTGGTTGACGGGCTAGGCTTGAGTCTTGCAAGAATCTATAACCCGACTTGACCGAATAGACCCCATTCGGATTAAAGGCCAGATTAGTATGTCATCTTGTATGGATCGACACAGTGGGATCTTTTTGATAATGGATGCTTCAAAATCAAAGAAAACTCGATCTCTTAAGTCCTTATTTCATAATAATAAAATAATACTAATTTATTAATTAAAATTAATAAAATAACATTTTATAAAAATTATAACATTATACTTATTATATTTTTCTCTCTCTTTGTTATTATATTTGTTACATTTTTTTTAATAAAAAAATGGGGGGAAAAAAGAAGAAGAAGAAAAGCACAAAGATTGAATCTGAACAAGCATAAAAAGAAAGAAAAAAAAAAAAGGTAGACGACATCAACCAAAAGAAGAAAAAAGAAAACAGTATTAGTGGAAAAAGAGAGAAAGAATAGGAAAAGAACAAAGTCAACAAACCAAGAAAGAAAGAAAAGGACGAAAAGAAGAAGAAGAACAAAATTAAAGAGACAGAGACGATCAATGTTACAACAAAGGTGTAGGAGGACAGGAAAGTAAGTGATTTGGTTCCGCTAAAATCATTCAAGTTTTTCCTCCAAATCGGAGAGAAAATATTTTGGTGGGTCTCGAAATAAAATATGTAGGCCTCATCAAAATTTCTCAAATTTTTCACCATAACCAAACAATTCCCAAAACCATTTTGCTATCCCTCTTTTTATGTTCTCCTTATTTTTATCCAACTGAACCGACCCTTAGTAGACTAAAATTGTGACAAGGCTATATCAATTTTTATTTTAGTCCTAATTTTAACAATATAAATGTAACAAGTGAAATTTTATGGACCAAATCATAAAAAGCCCAAACCACATAGGGTAACTACTATTTGCACATGATCTCATGTGTATTTAGTGTATTTTTGCATATGCGTGCATGCTAATGGGTGTTTGTTTTTTTAAATTACTTTGCATATTTGTTATAGAGTAAAACCCTTTAGGTTCCTCTATTAGTGCATTGACTAATTCACCACATTTTCTAGATTTAATTTTTTTTTTTTTTTTTTTACAAAAAAAGCGATGTGTCATTAAAAATGAGATATTGTCACTACATAACAAGTCCAATTGGGTATTGGGATAAAGGTTCAAATGTAAGTTGGTATAAGGTACCGAGATTCCTTTACTTGTAACCGCTTATTGTGATAATAATGGATTCTCGGGAGTGATGACATTTTTTTGAATTTTCTGATTAGCGTTTTGGTGCGTTTGGATCTTTTTAACTAATCATTGCCTTAAACAGAGACCTTTGATAACTTTGATTGCTCTGGGAGGTGTTTATATCTCGTGACTCGTGATGGCGCCAATTGGAAGGACACAATTTGCGGCCCAAGCCCAAAGATGAATGGGGTGATAGCCTAGTGAGCTCAGTACAATAAATTTGTAGATAGTGGATTAAAGAGCTAGGTCCTAATGAATTTAATAACGGCTAGTATGGATTTAGAAGATGATCAAGCAAGAACATGACACATAGGACTGGATAAATTCACTATTTGACGATTAATACACCCACATTATTGAATTTAATCAAGCACCTATTTATTCTATAAAAAAAATTAAGCACCTATTAGTCAAGACCTTTGTAACTAAAACACCTTTGGTGTTTGTGTTTCCAATGAAGGAGTCCATAGTTGAAATCCATTACCTCCATCACTATAATTATCACATTATGAAGGTAGAAAAAAAAAAGGAACCTGACTAGGTTACAAGTTACAACGCCAAAGAAAGAGAAACTAAATTGAGGTTTACATATGTATAATTTAAGTTTAGCTCAGTTGTTAGTTGTTACAATAATGAATAATTTATTTATTTATTTTTTCTTATAATCCGATAAACGACGAGGGAATATTTGAAGTTTTGAACCATAAATATTTTTATTGAAATCTCAAAACACCAAAAAATATCATTGGAGCTACAAAGACTCTTGATTTCTTTAACTTCTGTACATTTAAATTTTTTCATTTTTGATAATTTTAACAAAATCATCTCTTACACTTGAATTTATCACATTAGTTACTCTTGTAATAAATAATTTGACAATTAAAAAGATTAATGAATCCATTAAATCCTATAATTAAAAAGATTAATGTAACATCAACACAAACCTTAATTTAAATTTATAAATAAATAAATAAACTATATTAGATTTATTCTGACACTGTCCTTGCGTCCCTCCAAAACCCAAGAAAAGAAAATGTCCCTCATTCTCCTAGGAACTAACTTGTGCACTTCTTCACTTGCTTTTGGTTTTAGTCGAATCCGATTGTTCGGCGCCATGTCCAAACCCAACACAACACTCTCTTCCAAACTCCTCCATTCCAAAACCCAAGTGCCCATTTCAGACCCAAACCCAGGTCATTGTTCTCTCTTACTTCTACAATGCACATATATATGCTCTTAAAATACAATCCCATTTCACTGTCTTTTTTTGTGTTCTGTTTTTTTAAGGAGTTCCAGGTTCTGAATCTTCCAATGGCGGTTCTGTCCCAGAACAACATGTTTATGCGAGGAAAAAGAGAGTGAAAAAGATGATACAAGTTAAAGAGGAGGGTCATGAAGCAGAATCCAATAGCAAGAAAGTATGAATATTTTTAGTTCTCTTGAATTCAAAATCTGTTTCTTAGTTGTTTGATGTTTGATTTAGTGTTAATGTGACATGGGTTTGTTTTGTTTTTTGTTTTTTGAATGTATGTCTCTGCCTTTTATAGTTACTATTAGTATTTTATGATTATTCATGAAAGAAACAATGATTGTTTAGTCTCAACAACTGGAACAGAATTCCATAGAGAATGGGGTTTTCGTTTTATATTTTATAAAATTAGCCTTATCTAATTTTGCAAATTTTTATGCTAAATTTATTGGAGTACCCATGTTTCATTTTGGAATAAGTTTTATGATTTGATTTTTTTTCTCCTAGAAAACTTAAACTCTACAGGGCCATATTAATGCTCATATTTGTGTTCAGAAGGTCAGTGGTTTCTTTCCATATAAAATCACGATCAACTTTTTCTATGCAGCTCTGTGGCCTACCTGACATTGAAGAATTTGCATACAAAAGAGAAGATGATTCTCTTCCGTCAAGTAAGTACCTCTGTTGCCAGCACTTTCTTGGCATGTTTGATGTCGTGAGTCATTTACACCAGATAAAATGTTTTATTCTACCCTGGTGTGCATGCCAGGGACGGACGCAGGATTTTAAGTTTGGGGGGGCCGGAGATAAGCGAAAAAAAAAAAAAAATTCAAACGCACATCCATATAGTCACTGGCGGAGCCAGGAAATTTTCTTAGAAGGAGCAAGTTAGTTATGCCTACATTGTGTTAATAGGTTAAGCCTACATTGGTTCAAAATGCAAAAAAACTCAAGTTAATTTGGCCCAAATTATGGCCAAAATTAAATTACTTTATTTCACAAACTAACTTTAAGTAAACTTGTGCCTACATTTTTTTCACTGTACTAAATTATTTGTACTTAGGTTAATAGGTTTGAACTTACCTTTTTACATTTTAGAGCTTTTCTAAGGATAAAAAATTGATTAATAGGTATGAAATTTTGAAGATTTATACAATAATTTTTGTTAAAAAAAAGTGTGAGCAATGAAGTGCAAATTACTATTTAAGTGCAATTAGATCAAATCAAACAATTAAAAAATTATTTGTCCTCCTACTATTATCAGATATAAATAGATAATCTAATATTCTAATATAAACCACATTATTATATATTATATTATTATTATTATAAATAGATTTATACAATATATATTTTTTTAAGGTTTTCATGGGCTTTTGAAAACTCTTGGGCTGGCTGGCTGGAGGGCTTGAACTAAAAACCAAGGGGGGGCCAAGCTAAAAACAAAGGAGCCCAAACCTTTTTTTTTTAAAATTTTACATACTAGAAATTTTTTTTTTTGGACCCAGGGGGGGCCCGGGCCCCCTTTGCCCTGCACCTGTGTCCGTCCCTGGTGCATGCAAATGATGATAGTTATGTTAGGTTCACAGCAGTTTGCATGCATTTATTGAAAACTTAGGTAGCATTCTTTACATATGCTACCGAAGTGGGTGAATTTATCTCATATAGCCTATTTATGTCGAGTCATTTTCAAACTATGACAATAGTTTTGGAGCAACCTTCTGACTTAATTTTACAAGCTGTGGAGAAGTAGTCATAATGTATTTGTGATGGGACACCTTTGGCTTTGAATAATGAGTTGATTGTATTCAACTAACTTTTAACCTAAAAGAGTGAGTGACTTTGGAAAGGTATCAGATGAATGTTTAATTGGTCAGCTGTTTGTTTATCTGCTATCCCCTAAGGAGATATGATATATAGCCAAGGCAGACCATTTATAATATCAGCTTGATGACCAAATTGGAATTTTATTTGAAGTTTCCATGTCTTTGAGAATTTTAAATCCGGAGTTACCCATTGTGTTTTATCTGTTAACTGATATGAAGATTAACGCAGAGTTTGCTTTCTAGGAAGTTGACTCAGTCATGACAACAAGTTGTGTTACAAGTGAAGTTATTGAGACTTATAAAATTATAATAGAGGAGAAAAGGAAACAAAAGACAAGGAAATTATAGGTGTTACAGAAAAATAAATTGCAGTAAAATGAATTACCATCAATTTACTTGCATATTTATAATTGTCTGAAAAGTTAGGAAGCAAGAATGATGGACGGGTTCGTTTTTATATATATATATATATATGTTCTGTCAAGTAAATGGAAGTGGGGTAATGTTTTGGCTGTTGGCTTTGCCTCTCAGAAAACAGTGCTTTCTTTTTCCCACACTTCTGTTCCTTTTTCCCCTTTTGTTTTGTCTAGGTAGGACTGAAGCTACATCCCACTCTACCCCATTACTACTTGAGCAAAGGCTCGTAAACCTTTTGGTTAGTCTCATTGGATCAATGTAAGTTGGTTTCACTAGCAATTCTCCTTATATCTTTATAACATGAAAGGATGGATATGGAATTACCTTAATGGAAAAAGGGTTATATTTGGAGGCTTGGAGGGTGAGGTAGCAGGGATGTATTACTTGAGCAAAGTAAGCCTTTTGGTTAGTCACATTGGATCAATGTTTTTCGACTTCACTTGCAATTCTCCTTGTATCTTTATAACATGAAAGGATGGATATGGAATTACCTTAATGGGAAAAAAAAAGGATTATATTTGGAGGCTTGGAGGGTGAGGTAGCAGGGATCTACTGGCAGTTTCTTTTGAGTAAGCTGGACTTCTTGACGCTTTCTTTTTTCACTTGTCACCTTACGTTCTTCAGAATTATGACATCTAGAATACAAACCGCATGGATTTGGGCCAATTCTCTTTGATGCCATGTGGGTTGCATTTTGAAAGTACACAATTTGCTTTCAAAAGTAATAAAAGCACTTATAAAATGCTGGAAATTATGAGTTCAAAATGTCTATATGAAATTTTATGTTCTCCACATTATCCCCCAGATGTTGATTTATTGGAAAATGTTGGACATTTACGTTTGTTGGGTACCATCAGTTCACAAGGTAATGCTGTTACTTAGAGGCTGGCAATGTATATTAAGCATACTGTATACCACATTCTAACTATGTTGAATGCCAATGTTTATAGAAAGTGTATTTATAGATCCTGCTTTTGGATAATTCTAGAATAGTAATCTCATCAAAATAGGTAAGGCAATTTTAACATATCTTGTGAGCAATTTTTCTCAAATAAAAGAATTTGAGATATTTAGAGTTCTCAAATTCATGCAATGTCAGACTGTGTATATCAATTTATTATTGCATTACACCTCATCCATGTCATGAGTACTGTGTGTGTGTGTGGAGAGGTCCCTCTCTCTCTCTCACACACACACACACACAAACACACACACACAAAATCACATTCACTCTCCTGGCCTGGAAAATTTTTCTCATGTAAAAAAATTGTGCAGGGAAGTCAAATCCTGCCTCAGATGTGCTTCCAGTGAAAACTGAAGTTGCTTCTTCAATCAGACCTAGAGGTACATGCACAAGCATTACATATTGTAAATTGCTTTTGGAAATTAGAAGATAAAGGATAAGAGTTTTATATTATGCCCATAAATAGGAGATTGTTTTTTTTAGAGAAATTATGAACCAGCTACAAGTCACTTTAGCTAGAAAGTGTTTGTGTTTTATGTATCCTCATTATACATACGATCATTTCAAAAAGATTTATCTGATAATTGCATCCTCAGGTTTTCCTTGTTCTTTTTAGAATAAAATAGTTCATAGAACACTGCTTCTGGTTTCTGATTAAAGATTGATGATTGGATCATTTACATCTCCTGTTAATATGTGGATTGATGAAATATCTACAGTTTTCTTTGTTGACACACAATTGATCTTGCAGAGTCTATCCCATTAGAAAGAAGGTTTAAAGGACATCTGTAACGGAGAGAAATGGAAGGGTAGTTTCTTTCCAAGATTCCTCTTAATTTTTCATATAGGAGTGACAAAACTGTGTTTTTTTTTTTTGGGGGGGATAGGAAATGGTGAATTTAATCATTCAATAATAATTCTAAGTTCTAACAACTTCCAATGCACAAGAAATCTAGCAAAAGTATCTGCTACTTTCTCCAAGTATCCATAGATCTATCTCAGATGCATTGCTCTAGTTATGGCTCAGCTGGTCCTTAGCCACCCAAACCACCTCACAGGGCTCTAGAAATATATCGAGATAGAGTTGTGGCTAATGAGGGATATTTCACCTGATCTCCTTTAGTCAAACAATTCAGAACCCATGATAAGTCATTATACAAGAAAAAATCATCCAAACCTATTCCAAAACAAAAATATTTTATTACACCTGTCCTTTTGGTAGAACATAATGAAGGGTTATTACATCAGATCTCCTCTAAAAAAGACTATTCAAAACCCAATAAAAACTCATCAGTCATCATACAAAAACAAAGGCCTAATTGGAAAGTTTTCGAGAATCTATTCTCCTCCCACATTTCTTATGGACTTTAGTACCAAAAAAAACTCCTTCTAGAGCCGCTTTAAATTCTGACACCTCTAGGCATCTACCACCTTGATTCTCCCGCCAGACCATATAAATTTTCCAATACTGTCCCAGAAGTAAAACTAGATGTTTACAGTATTTGATTTATCATAAATTCCTAAAAGGAATTATATTAACATTACTTTAGTTCTTTGATTTCTCCTTCTTTTCTTTTCTTTTCTTTTTTTTTTTTTTTTTTGAGTGTACACCTTGATTTTCTCTTCACCATTCCTCCACTTAAAAAAAAAATAAAAATAAAAATAAATAAATAAAAAAAACAGGTGAATGTCCGGATATACGAACTTTGAAAGCATTCTGTCATTCTCAAAGCCTACATTTTATGAAGTTGAACATCTGATTTCTAGTTTAGAGTTTATCAACAGCTGCGAAAGAGATAATGATACTAACATAAGGTCTATCAATCCATACGCTCTTCAGTTACTCTACCCATTACTGGACAAGGAGAATTATACCTTAGGAGGAAGAGAACTGCCAGCTTTCTCACATCCATTGTGTCTACCGGTGCATCCTCAGAAGACCTCATTTTGCGAATTCCTTCAAGGACTTTTATCCAATTTGGAGGTGGTTCACCTGTATTAACCAAACTGCCAGTTAACCCATCCATGCAAACAGCCATAAAAACATATTAAACATAAAAGGCGCCTTTTCATCATAATATGTGATATTCACAAGAATATGGGTGATAAAAAGACAACATTACTCTTTCATATGGTTAGACTTAGATTTATGTGGGACAACTGAAAGCCTAAGATCCTCATTGACTTGCATGTGAAACCAACATGCCATGAGATTTTTGGATTTTATGTAGCCCATAGATTGACTAGTATCACTGACAAAGACCACTGAAATCATTATAATGGTCCAATATCACAAGCACCACCAGAATCAAAAACCATGACATGAAAAAGTACCCTTAAAGAAAAGAACTTCCTTATATAACTGACTGCAGCCATCAAATTACAGTATTTTGGCAGTTAAACCACAATTTTGTCAAAGCAAGGCACAAGAGAGGGCATCTTTTTTAATACAAGTTATAAATGAATGAACCAGTCTGGGCTCAATGTGCCAATCTTTAACAGACGGCTATTCTGAATATTCTGCGTAGGCTTAATAATCAGCATGCTTCACTATAAAAAGAGAAAAATTCTTGTCTGCTGCTTCACATCATGGATAAGAAATAGAAAAATGTATACAGTAATTCTACAGGAGCATTGGCAGTCATTTTGGATCAAGCAATTAGTATAAATTATAAAGCTATCAGCCAGGCTTCCAAATAATGCTAATAGGACATGCCTAAGAGGGCCCAAGGCACAATTAGACCAGGAAGCTATAGTTATGAGGTCCAATTAGGAAAATATGTGCACATGCAACAAGCAACAAAGATCATTTTAATCCTCAGGTCTCATCCTCCTCCTAGAACAAACCTACTGAAAGGAAAAGAAGAAGTTCAGCAGAAAAAACCGAGATCCTTTATAATAAAAGGAATTGGAGTTTCCATCAAAGAAATATCCCAAAATAAGGCACACAATCCCATATTTAGCAGCAGATTTAACAAAAGTCAATGCATACACCCATTTCAAGGATTAAGGTTAACCTTACAGCAGATAAATTTCTTATGAGGGTTTTCTCTAAATACTATTCTCTCGAAAAGAGAGAAAGTCTACTCGTCTTGCGAACCTTTTCGGCCACTTGAAGAGGCAAGACTCTGCCAAAAAAGAATCATGGGCTGCAAGGGAAAGTCTCCTCGTTTTGTGAACATTATCTGCCGCTAGAAGAGGCAAGAACTCTGCCAAACCAACCCCCCCACCACACCCCCAACCCCCCAACACATGTTCCAAAAGAAACTCATTTACGAAGCATTGAATTAAATACCTTAGAAACAAAGTTCTACCATTGTCTCAACACATCAAATATGATGAATATATCATCGTTCATTATAAATAAATTTAAAAGAAAATTTAGAAAAATATAACGTGTGATTGAGTTTTAGAAGTTAAAGAAAACTGCTTTCTTGTTGTTCTAGTTTTCTGCCGTGATTGTTTTTGTAAATCTCTTTTGATTTTTGATCCTATATGCTATGCTACGTTTAATATATGAGATATATATTGATTCACGTTAATCGTAGTAGGCCATGATTATGTTTCTTTGCATCAAGTGCCGTGTCATGCTTTTATATGCATCAAGAATTCGTATGCATTAAGTTTCGATTTTTTTTTTTTTTAAATTCTATTGAATCCTATATCATCATTACAAATCGGCACTGTCATAAATGAATCCTATATTAAATATGGGCCATTTGATCCTATATATTCATGAATACAGATTCAATCCCAAAGATAAATTTTGGGCAAGGTTAACAGACCATGGGCTAAAGCAATATAAGGCCACAGTAATAAATTTATGCAAGCAGTAAGCAAGGCATTTTATCAAACACATGGTATGCACAAAATTTCAATGTCTTAATTATTAACATTCGTTATTATTAAGAAAAAAAAATTTTTAAAACAGAAATACACAACCTGCTGACAAATTGAACAGTTCCTGTAATGCTAGAAATCCAACTCTTCCATGACTTTTTATATTTCTCATCAACATGTTTAACATTTGTTTTTAAATCGCCAAAGCAAACATATTATATTTACTGTATTCGTTTTACTGTTGCATTGTAAGGTTGTCTAAAGTTGTTGTTTGAAAAAGGAATAATATTAGAAAAGAATAAATCAGTTACCTGATTTTGCTGAGTGATTCTGTTTTTTTCTCCACAACCTTTGCTGGGCTTCTTCTCACAGAGGGAAAAAACAAAATAGAAAACAAAGGTCAACAATGTGGGTTTGAAAGAATTAGACCAACTAATGCAAGAATAAGCAAGAGCAACTAATGTTTGCGAAGAACCTTCACTGGCTTTGTTCTCGCAGTGGGAAAAAAAAAAAAAACAGAAAACAGGAAAATGGAGAGAAGAAAACAAAAAGCAGACAAAAGGTAGTTACCCAACGTTACTATGTAATCCAACATCAAAATCAATATGACCACCGAAAGTAATATTAACGCAAATGTTAATATAAATCGCACAATAACAATATTTCTATCAAATTAGTGGAAGGTTACCGTAATGATTTTGCTGGGTTACTCTCTTTTTTTCTCCACAACCTTTTCTGGGTTTCTTCTCACAGAGGGAAAAACGAAAACAGAAAACCGAAAACGAAAAGAGAACAGTGTGGGTTTGAAAGAGTTGGACCAAGTAATGCAAGAGTAAGCAAGAGCAACCAATGCTTGTGAAGAACCTTCGCTGGGTTTGTTCTGGCAGCGGGAAAAAAAAAAAAATAGAAAACGGAAAAATGGAGAGAAGAAAACAAAAAGCAAACAAAAGGTAGTTACCCGCTGAAAGTAAATAAACTAACGACCGAAAAGATATATTGTTCTATGTTTTTAATGGTAGCCGTGGCATTAATTTATGTAACCACGTGGCGGAATGAGGCGCGGTTAACAAAAGGTCAAACGTTTTAGCTATTAGTTATTATATAGATTAGAAAAAGAATTAAAAGAGTATTGATCAGAATCTGAAAGAGAATCCAATCAACTCTCTGTACAAGAACATAGACAGATTGATTAAAGGCCACAAACAGAGCATTCAGAACATAGACAGATTGATTAAAGGCCACAAACAGAGCATTCAGAACATAGACAGATTGATTAAAGGCCACAAACAGAGCATTCCACTCATTCAGGCGTTGAGCTATTGCATTTCATCATCACACATCAAAAAAAAATATAGGTTATCCCACAATTTTGTATCTGTTTTGAACAAAGATATACTTAAAGATATTTACATAGGCTTATTGTAATCAATTAAAGAGAATTTCTCAACACCGCACCCCCCCCCCCCCAACACACACACACACACACACACACATGCATACCTCTTCATTTTTTATATATAATTTTTTTGAATTTTGTATAATTATTTGATTTTTTTTTTTTTTTTTTTTTTGTTGTTGTTGGGCAGGGACTAGATTTCGACCTCTTTCATTCAATACTCCTAAACCCTTATTCCCTTTGGCTGGTCAGCCAATGGTTCATCATCCAATTTCAGCTTGTAAAAGGGTTAGCTTTTTCAAAAATAAAAAATTCCCATTTCACTTTGTTTGGTTACTGAGAAAATTGTTGAAGAAAAATTCTTTCTTTATGGCATTTTGGCATTTACTAGTTGAAAGGGTAAATGGGATTTTCAATATTGGAGATCAGAGTTATATATGTTTGTTGAATTGCTTGGTGGGATTGTTTGGTTTCTGTTGTTTTTGTTGTAGATACCAAATTTGGCCCAGATTTTTTTGATTGGATTTTATGAGGAGCGCAAATTCGCGCTATATGTGTCTTCAATATCCAATGAGTTGAAAGTACCTGTGAGGTGAGTAGTGAGTGAATTTTGAATTTTTATGTTGTGTGATGGTTGTAAAATGCTTTGACAATGTTGGAATGTTGGATCACCAATGAGCATTGGCTCAAATGACACTCCTTCCTCTCATAATGTTGGGTGGAGGATCAGGTCATGGATTCAACTAGGTGTGTGCATATCTTAAAGTGGTTTCTTGTTGATTGTGATGAATCTAGGTATTTGAAAGAGGACAAGCCACATGGTTCGGCTGGTGGGCTTTACTACTTTAGAGATATGATAATGGAAGACAGCCCAGTATGAACTCTGATCTTGTTTATCATTCTTTTTTGCAATATATTTTTTTTGTTTTGGGGGGGGGGGGTGGTTGGTCCAAGCATGAGAAATCAAGCTTTGCTCTATTACTTTTTAAAGGTGCTTATTTCTGTAATTAATAGAATAAATGGTGAACTTGTTATATGTTTGCTTTAGTAATCATACATACATCTACTTCCTTTGTGCAGTCGCATATCTTTTTGCTGAATTGTGATGTTTGCTGCAATTTTCCACTACCTGACATGCTTGGTGAGTTTCACTCTATGTATGATGTGTGTTAAATGGCTTATGAATATAACTTTTGTTACACTATGCATCACATTGAAAATTTTTAGTTGCACCACAGCATGCATCACACAGAGATCCTACAGCTCATCAAGAGGTATGCATGTGTCCCTACTTTGGTTGTTAATTGAATTTCAGATTTAGCCCCATGTCCAAAGAAAAATGCTATACTTTATCCGAAAAAGAAAAAACATAAGGTTACCTTCTAGAGCCAAGCCAACTGCTTGAATTGCTTGAATGTTAATCTACATATATATAATCCGTAGTCCAAACTAGTGCTCAGCCAGTTTGGAATTCATGATTTTTATCCGTGTCTGAATAGTTGAAGTGCTAAAGTTTTGTGTCCCCTATTATGGGGTTTTCAGTTTAGAAAATGCATGTAGATTTGTACTAAATTTAGTTCTAACTAGTCCTAATTAATTTTCCTAAAAATGAAAAACTGTTGGGCTCTAATGAGTTTATGCAATAATGGTCTTTTAGCAGTAATATTTGTTATGCACTTGTGACCACATTAGACAAACTACTTCCTCTAAAATGGACGACAGAGCTCGGATTAATAGTGACTTGAAGCAGCAAAGACAACATTTTTCATGTATTCCTCTAAAGCAAAGTAAACTAATTCCTCTAAAGTAAAGAACGTGAGATTTGAAGCAGAAAAGTAAACACAATTCATGTATTCATTGATATTTGAAGCAGCAAAGTAACAAAAAAAAAAGTGATGACTTTTACATGCCTGAGTTGAAATCTGCCTAGGGATTCAACTGGGTACCTCGGCGAGATGAACTTTGAAGAACCCACCTGCAAAACCCAGAACATTTTTCTCAAAATCCAAATGCAAAACACACAAATCAGCTAAATACACAAAGTCAGAGAGTACAGAACTGTCGAGGTATGAAGCAGCAAAGTAACAAAAAAAAAAGTGATGATTATTTACATGCCTGAGTTGAAATCTGCCTAGGGATTCAACTAGGTACCTCGGCGAGATGAAGTTTGAAGAACCCCCTGCAAAACCCAGAACATTTTTCTCAAAATCCAAATGAAAAACACACAAATCAGGTAAATACAAAAAGTGAGAGAGTACAGAACTGTCGAGGTAGCACCGTCTTGGGTCGGAGGAGACCGGCCGTGACAAAATCGGGAAATGGGTACTGTTTCTTATGGTCGTCGGCGCCGCTGGGTCACGACGGAGGAGATGGCGCCGAGAGATCGGTGTTCTTCACTGGCGACGGGCCTGACGAGGCGAGGGAGCTTGATGCATTTTTATGGGTATCGGTTTTTCTGCTTTGGGAGAGTGAAGGGGAAATGGGAAATGACAAAAGAGAAGCTGATGAAATGGGGATGAGTAGCAAGGCGCGGGTAACAAAACAGAACCATCTGGACATGTGACAGAGCTGGGGCCCATGAACAGTGACGGAAATTTTTGAGTTATGGCATTGTACTGATAAGCCAAACGGGTATTGATTTTGAGTGATGGGTGATGAGTAATGAAAAATGAGTGATGAGTGATGAGTGATGAGTGATGAGTGATGAAAATTGAGTGACGAAAATTGAATGACGAAAATTGAGTGAGCAAAAAAAAGTTCCCAAACAGCCTCTAAGTGACTTGGTTCCGCTAAAATCATTCAAGTTTTTCCACCAAATAGGAGAGAAAACATTTTGGTAGGTCTCGAAATAAAATATGTAGGCCTAATCAAAATTTCTCAAATTTTTCACCATAACCAAACAATTCCCAAAACCATTTTGCTATCCCTCTTTTTATGTTCTCCCTATTTTTATCCAACCGAACCGACCCTTAGTAGACTAAAATTGTGACAAGGCTATATCAATTTTTATTTTAGTCCTAATTTTAACAATATAAATGTAACAAGTGAAATTTTATGGACCAAATCATAAAAAGCCCAAACCACATAGGGTAACTACTATTTGCAGATGATCTCATGTGTATTTAGTGTATTTTTGCATATGCGTGCATGCTAATGTGTGTTTGTTTTTCTAAATTACTTTGCATATTTGTTATAGAGTAAAACCCTTTAGGTTCCTCTATTAGTGCATTGACTAATTCACCACATTTTTTAGATTTAATTTTTTTTTTTAACAAAAAAAGCGATGTGTCATTGAAAATGAGATATTATCACTACATAACAAATCCAATTAGGTATTGGAATAAATGTTCAACTGTAGGTTGGTATAAGGTATTGAAATTCCTTTACTTGTAACCGCTTATTGTGATAATAAT
The DNA here is from genome assembly GCF_002906115.3 of Quercus suber. Lineage (NCBI taxonomy): Eukaryota > Viridiplantae > Streptophyta > Magnoliopsida > Fagales > Fagaceae > Quercus > Quercus suber. The sequence goes on from NW_027069892.1 coordinate 290,309, forward strand.
GGATTATCGGGAGTGGTGACATTTTTTTGAATTTTCTGATTAGCGTTTTGGTGTGTTTGGATCTTTTTAACTAATCATTGCCTTAAACAGAGACCTTTAATAACTTTGATTGCTCTGGGAGGTGTTTATATCTCGTGACTCGTGATGGCACCAATTGTAAGGACACAATTTGTGGCCCAAGCCCAAAGATGAATGGGGTGATGGCCTAGTGAGCTCAGTACAATAAATTTGTAGAGAGTGGGTTAAAGAGCTAGTTCCTAATGAATTTAATAACGGCTAGTATGGATTTAGAAGATGATCAAGCAAGAACAGGACACATAGAACTGGATAAATTCATCGTTCGACGATTAATACGTCCACATTATTGAATTTAATCAAGCACCTATTTATTCTATAAAAAAATTAAGCACCTATTAGTCAAGACCTTTGTAACTAAAACACCTTTGGTGTTTGTGCTTCCAATGAAGGAGTCCATAGTTGAAATCCATTATCCCCATCACTACAATTATCACATTATGAAGGGGAAAAAAAAAAGGAACTTCACTAGGTTACAAGTTACAATATGTATAATTTAAGTTTAACTCAGTTGTTAGTTGTTACGATAATGAATAATTTATTTATTTTTTTTAACTCTTTATTTATTTTATCTTGTAATCCGATAAACGGTGAGGGAATATTTGAAGTTTTGAACCATAAATATTTTTATTGAAATCTCAAAACACCAAAAAATATCATTGGAGCTACAAAGACTCTTGATTTCTTTAACTTCTGTACATGTAAATTTTTTCATTTTTGATAATTTTAACAAAATCATCTCTTACACTTGAATTTATCACATTAGTTACTCTTGCAATAAATAATTTGACAATTAAAAAGATTAATGAATCCATTAAATCCTATAATTAAAAAGATTAATGTAACATCAACACAAACCTTAATTTAAATTTATAAATAAATAAATAAACTATATTAGATTTATTCTGACACTGTCCTTGCGTCCCTCCAAAAGCCAAGAAAAGAAAATGTCCCTCATTCTCCTAGGAACTAACTTGTGCACATCTTCACTTGCTTTTGGTTTTAGTCGAATCAGATTGTTCGGCGCCATGTCCAAACCCAACACAACACTCTCTTCCAAACTCCTCCATTCCAAAACCCAAGTGCCCATTTCAGACCCAAAGCCAGGTCATTGTTCTCTCTTACTTTTACAATGCCCATATATATGCTCTTAAAATGCAATCCCATTTCACTGTCTTCCCCTTTTTTTTGTGTTCTGTTTTTTAAGGAGTTCCAGGTTCTGAATCTTCCAATGGCGGTTCTGTCCCAGAACAACATGTTTATGCGAGGAAAAAGAGAGTGAAAAAGATAGTACAAGTTAAAGAAGAGGGTCATGAAGCAGAATCCAATAGCAAGAAAGTATGAATATTTTTAGTTCTCTTGAATTCAAAATCTGTTTTTTAGTTGTTTGATGTTTGATTTAGTGTTAATGTGACATGGGTTTTTTTTTTTTTTTTTTTGGAATGTATGTCTCTGCCTTTTATAGTAACTATTAGTATTTTATGATTATTCATGAAAGAAACAATGATTGTTTAGTCTCAACAACTGGAACAGAATTCCATAGAGAATGGGGTTTTCATTTTAGATTTTATAAAATTAGCCTTATCTAATTTTGCAAAATTTTATGCTAAATTTATTGGAGGACCCATGTTTCATTTTGGAATAAGTCTTATGATTTGATTTTTTTTCTCCTAGAAAACTTAAACTCTACAGGGCCATATTAATGCTCATATTTGTGTTCAGAAGGTCAGTGGTTTCTTTCCATATAAAATCACGATCAACTTTTTCTATGCAGCTCTGTGGCCTACCTGACATTGAAGAATTCGCGTACAAAAGAGAAAATGATTCTCTTCCTTCAAGTAAGTACCTCTGTTGCCAGCACTTTCTTGGCATGTTTGATGTCGTGAGTCATTTACACTGGATAAAATGTTTTATACTACCCTGGTGTGCATGCAAATGATGATAGTTATGTTAGGTTCACAGCAGTTTGCATGCATTTATTGAAAACTTAGGTAGCATTCTTTACATATGCTACTGAAGTGGGTGAATTTATCTCACATAGCCTATATTTATGTCGAGTCATTTTCAAACTATGACAATAGTTTTGGAGCGACCTTCTGACTTAATTTTACAAGCTGTGGAGAAGTAGTCATATTGTATTTGTGGACACCTTTGGCTTTGAATAATGAGTTGATTGTATTCAACTAACTTTTAACCTAAAAGAGTGAGTGACTTTGGAAAGGTATCAGATGAATGTTTAATTGGTCAGCTGTTTGTTTATCTGCTATCCCCTAAGGAGATATGATATATAGCCAAGGCAGACCATTTATAATATCAGCTTGATGACCAAATTGGAATTTTATTTGAAGTTTCCATGTCTTTGAGAATTTTAAATCCGGAGTTACCCATTGTGTTTTATCTGTTAATTGATATGAAGATTAACGCAGAGTTTGCTTTCTAGGAAGTTGACTCGGTCATGACAACAAGTTGTGTTACAAGTGAAGTTATTGAGACTTATAAAATAATAATAGAGGAGAAAAGGAAACAAAAGACAAGGAAATTATAGGTGTTACAGAAAAATAAATTGCAGTAAAATGAATTACCATCAATTTACTTGCATATTTATAATTGTCTGAAAAGTTAGGAAGCAAGAATGATGGACGGGTTCGTTTATATATATATATATATATATATGTTCTGTCAAGTAAATGGAAGTGGGATAATGTTTTGGCTGTTGGCTTTGCCTCTCAGAAAACAATACTTTCTTTTTCCCGCACTTCTGTTCCTTTTTCCCCTTTTGTTTTGTCTAGGTAGGACTGAAGCTACATCCCACTCTACCCCATTACTACTTGAGCAAAGGCCCGTAAACCTTTTGGTTAGTCTCATTGGATCAATGTAAGTTGGTTTCACTAGCAATTCTCCTTATATCTTTATAACATGAAAGGATGGATATGGAATTACCTTAATGGAAAAAGGGTTATATTTGGAGGCTTGGAGGGTGAGGTAGCAGGGATGTATTACTTGAGCAAAGTAAGCCTTTTGGTTAGTCACATTGGATCAATGTTTTTCGACTTCACTTGTGATTCTCCTTGTATCTTTATAACATGAAAGGATGGATATGGAATTACCTTAATGGGAAAAAAAAAGGATTATATTTGGAGGCTTGGAGGGTGAGGTAGTAGGGATCTACTGGCAGTTTCTTTTGAGTAAGCTGGACTTCTTGATGCTTTCTTTTTTCACTTGTCACCTTACGTTCTTCAGAATTATGACATCTAGAATACAAACTGCATGGATTTGGGCCAATTCTCTTTGATGCCATGTGGGTTGCATTTTGAAAGTACACAATTTGCTTTATGAAGTACAACTGAAGCCAGTTTTGCTTTCAAAAGTAATAAAAGCACTTATAAAATGCTGGAAATTATGAGTTCAAAATGTCTATATGAAATTATGTTCCCCACATTATCCCCCAGATGTTGATTTATTGGAAAATGTTGGACATTTATGTTTATTGGGAACCATCAGTTCACAAGGTAATGCTGTTACTTAGAGGCTGGCAATGTATATTAAGCATACTGTATACCACATTCTAACTATGTTGAATGCCAATATTTATAGAAAGTGTATTTATAGATCCTGCTTTTGGATAATTCTAGAATAGTAATCTCATCAAAATAGGTAAGGCAATTTTAACATATCTTGTGAGCAATTTTTCTCAAATAAAAGAATTTGAGATATTTAGAGTTCTCAAATTCATGCAATGTCAGACTGTGTATATCAATTTATTATTGCATTACACCTCATCCATGTCATGAGTACTGTGTGTGTGTGGAGAGGTCCCTCTCTCTCTCTCTCACACACACACACACAAACACACACACAAAATCACATTCACTGTCCTGGCCTGGAAAATTTTTCTCATGTAAAAAAATTGTGCAGGGAAGTCAAATCCTGCCTCAGATGTGCTTCCAGTGAAAACTGAAGTTGCTTCTTCAATCAGACCTAGAGGTACATGCAGAAGCATTACATATTGTAAATTGCTTTTGGAAATTAGAAGATAAAGGATAGAGTTTTATATTATGCCCATAAATAGGAGATTGTTTTTTTTAGAGAAATTATGAACCAGCTACAAGTCACTTTAGCTAGAAAGTGTTTGTGTTTTATGTATCCTCATTATACATACGATCATTTCAAAAAGATTTATCTGATAATTGCATCCTCAGGTTTTCCTTGTTCTTTTTAGAATAAAATAGTTCATAGAACACTGCTTCTGGTTTCTGATTAAAGATTGATGATTGGATCATTTACATCTCCTGTTAATATGTGGATTGATGAAATATCTACAGTTTTCTTTGTTGACACACAATTGATCTTGCAGAGTCTATCCCATTAGAAAGAAGGTTTAAAGGACATCTGTAACGGAGAGAAATGGAAGGGTAGTTTCTTTCCAAGATTCCTCTTAATTTTTCATATAGGAGTGACAAAACTGTGTTTTTTTTTTTTGGGGGGGGGGGGTGGGGGGGTTGGTTTGGCAGAGTTCTTGCCTCTTCTAGCGGCAGATAATGTTCACCAAAACGAGGAGACTTTCCCTTGCAGCCCATGATTCTTTTTTTGGCAGAGTTCTTGCCTCTTCAAGTGGCCGAAAAGTTTCGCCAAGACGAGTAGACTTTCTCTCTTTTCGAGAGAATAGTATTTAGAGAAAACCCTCATAAGAAATTTATCTGCTGTAAGGTTAACCTTAATCCTTGAAATGGGTGTATGCATTGACTTTTGTTAAATCTGCTGCTAAAATATGGGATTGTGTGCCTTATTTTTGGGATATTTCTTTGATGGAAACTCCAATTCCTTTTTATTATAAAGGATCTCGTTTTTTCTGCTGAAACTTCTTCTTTTCCTTTCAGTAGGTTTGTTCTAGGAGGAGGATGAGACCTGAGGATTAAAATGATCTTTGTTGCTTGTTGCATGTGCACATATTTCTCCTAATTGGACCCCTCATAACTATAGCTTCCTGGTCTATTGTGCCTTGGGCCCTCTTAGGCATGTCCTATTAGCATTATTTGGAAGCCTGGCTGATAGCTTTATAATTTATACTAATTGCTTGATCCAAAAATGACTGCCAATGCTCCTGTAGAATTACTGTATACATTTTTCTATTTCTTATCCATGATGTGAAGCAGCAGACAAAGAATTTTTCTCTTTTTATAGTGAAGCATGCTGGTTATTAAGCCTACGCAGAATATTCAGAATAGCCGTCTGTTAAAGATTGGCACATTGAGCCCAGACTGGTTCATTCATTTATAACTTGTATTAAAAAAGATGCCCTCTCTTGTGCCTTGCTTTGACAAAATTGTGGTTTAACTGCCAAAATACTGTAATTTGATGGCTGCAGTCAGTTATATAAGGAAGTTCTTTTCTTTAAAGGGTACTTTTTCATGTCATGGTTTTTGATTCCTGGTGGTGCTTGTGATATTGGACCATTATAATGATTTCAGTGGTCTTTGTCAGTGATACTAGTCAATCTATGGGCTACATAAAATCCAAAAATCTCATGGCATGTTGGTTTCACATGCAAGTACAATGAGGATCTTAGGCTTTCAGTTGTCCCACTAAATCTAAGTCTAACCATATGAAAGAGTAATGTTGTCTTTTTATCACCCATATTCTTGTGAATATCACATATTATGATGAAAAGGCCGCCTTTTATGTTTAATATGTTTTTATGGCTGTTTGCATGGATGGGTTAACTGGCAGTTTGGTTAATACAGGTGAACCACCTCCAAATTGGATAAAAGTCCTTGAAGGAATTCGCAAAATGAGGTCTTCTGAGGATGCACCGGTAGACACAATGGGATGTGAGAAAGCTGGCAGTTCTCTTCCTCCTAAGGTATAATTCCCCTGTCCAGTAATGGGTAGAGTAACTGAAAAGAGCGTATGGATTGATAGACCTTATGTTAGTATCATTATCTCTTTCGCAGCTGTTGATAAACTCTCTAACACTAGAAATCAGATGTTCAACTTCATAAAATGTAGGCTTTGAGAATGACAGAATGCTTTCAAAGTTCGTATATCCGGACATTCACTGTTTTTTTTTTTTTTTTTTTTTTTTTTTTTTTTTTAAGTGGAGGAATGGTGAAGAGAAAATCAAGGTGTACACTCAAAAAAAAAAAAAAAAAAAGAAAAAAAAAAGAAGGAGAAATCAAAGAACCTAAAGTAATGTTAATATAATTCCTTTTAGGAATTTTATTATAAATCATAATACTGTAAACATCTAGTTTTACTTCTGGGACAGTATTGGAAAATTTATATGGTCCGGCAGGAGAATCAAGGTGGTAGATGCCTAGAGGTGTCAGAATTTCAAAGCGGCTCTAGAAAAGGAGTTTTTTTGGTATTAAAGTCCATAAGAGAATGTGGGAGGAGAATAGATTCTCGAAAACTTTCCAATTAGGCCCTTTGTTTTTTGTATGATGACTGATGAGTTTTTATTGGGTTTTGAATAGTCTTTTTTAGAGGAGATCCTGATGTAATAACCCTTCATTATGTTCTACCAAAAGGACAGGTGTAATAAAATATTTTTGTTTTGGAATAGGTTTGGATGATTTTTTCTTGTATAATGACTTATCACTGAGTTCTGAATTGTTTGACTAAAGGAGATCACAGTGTAATAATCCCTCATTAGCCACAACTCTATCTCGATATATTTCTAGATCCCTGTGAGGTGGTTTGGGTGGCTAAGGACCAGCTGAGCCATAACTAGAGCAATGCATCTGAGATAGATCTATGGATACTTGGAGAAAGTAGCAGATACTTTGCTAGATTTCTTGTGCATTGGAAGTTGTTAGAACTTAGAATTATTATTGAATGATTAAATTCACCATTTCCTATCAACTTAAGTTTTTAGGACAATTGGTAAATTTTCATGGTATCAAAACAGGTGGTTCTAAGTTTGAACCATGTTTCTTCTCTACCTCCCAATTATAAAGTTAAAAATCCCACGTGCTAGGCCTCATTTATTTAGGAGGAGTCTACTCTAGGCCCACACGTGTGGTGAAGTGTTAGAATTATGGTTGAATGATTAAATTCACAATTTCGTAATAGCTTAAGCTTTTGGGACAATTGGTAATTTATTAGAAGTATAAACCCTTTAATTTCCAATTACTAGGAGGGTAGAATCATTTGAAACCTCTAAACATGGAACAAACCAATCAACCCCTCAAGAAGGGATTAACTAATTCAATGTTTACTTTTTCGTACTTTGTTTCTTTGGGCTCGTATTTGGGGGTGTACGAATTGTACTGGTGTAGCTGATTTTTTAGTTTCTATTTCTTTTAGCTCTTGATCTTCTTGTATTTGTTTCATTGTTCAAAGTGTTCACCATCGTGAACATGATGTTCAATTTTTCAATAAAAGTCTTATTACCTATCAAAAAAAAAACTAATTCAAACTACACAGGTTTTAAAATGATAACAAATCCAAGACCTCTTTTTCCATATTCTTTCAGTCTGTACCACAAGACATCCTTACTCATTAATAATGATTTCAACCTTTTCAAATTTAATATAGTACAAGCACCAATGAGCCTTGGACTCATGGTCAAATGTTCTTTTACAGAACTAGCCTAGAGTTGGGCTTAGCAGGCCTGTCACCCTAATATGCTTATATACTTTCTGACATAATACAATATCAGCTTTTTTTTATTTCATAAAGTTTTTACTTTGTGCATGAATAGTATGCATAGGTTGATTATTTATATTTTGTCTTTCATCAGGAAAGAAGATTTGCTGTCTTAGTATCTTCGCTTCTATCAAGTCAAACCAAGGATAATGTTACTAATGGCAAGTCTTCCCGCTCTTAAAGTTTATTGTCACCGACAAAAACTTTTTAATAGGCTGTTTCCGTTTATTCTTACCAGGAATTTGTATCATCAGTATGTTTCAGATTGTAGTTACAATCAGTGATACAATATCAGGACAGTGCACAGTCCACATGAAGGAAGTTAACTATTGCTATTAGCTTTTAGTCATCATCAGAATACTTTCATATACATGAGCACGTGTGCGTACACACACACACACACACAGATCTAGTGATAAGCTGTTTTTTTTATAGAGATAAGTATGCAACAAAGACCATCTCAGAAGCCTTGAATTAACAAGTTATGATGGCAAACTAGTGAAAATAGAAATTATGAGTTTGCTGGTCAAGACAGGTCTGGAATGTAGACGAGCCAAGCTGGGCCAAGCCATGTATGGATTGGTTGAAGCTTGAATTAATTTAATCTAAGGGAGACATGTGCTTGAGCATGGGATTAACTTCTTCAGCTGAGCTAGCTCAGCTTCAATAAAAAATATCCTTTTGATTGACTCAAAACTCAAAAGACTTCATGAGATTACCTCCTCCCACAAGTGTGGATGAAGAGTGAGGTAGTGAGTTTTAAACGTAAAAAGTCAATTTTATTAGTCTATCTGCTCTCCATCAAAATCTAACTATGTGATAGGAGCCATGAGAAAATTTAACATTGTCCTGTCAGAGCACCCAATCATTTTATGATAATAATCACAATTCAAAAGACCTCATGAGATTAGCTCCTCCCACAAGTGAGGATGGAGGGTGAGGTAGCGAGTTTAAAACCTACATGTCAATTCCATTAGTTGGTCTGCTTTCCATCAAAATCTAACGATGTGATAGGAGCCATGAGAGCATTTAACATTGTCCCGTCCGAGCACCCAATTCATTTTATGATTAATCTTAAATATTAGACACCTGTTTTTTCTTCTAGATCCTTTTTCTGATAATATACATTTTTAGCTGTTTTCAAATAATTGATCAGAAGTGAGTAGATTGTAGATTGCTAAAATGTAGAGTTCCAGATTTTACTTGGAAAAATCTTGAAAAAGTCTATATTAATCAGTAAAAAATGTTCAAGACTGTACAAGTGGTAAAAAACTATTGTACAAAATACAAAAATAAGCTTATGGCCATATACAATCTAATTGGGCAGTTGCTATTGAACTAGAGTGTATTGATTTTTTTTTTGAATATTTACATATGAGACTCCTTGAGTTTGTATTGAGACTGTTTAAAATTACTTGGTTACTTCACGTGCATTAACTGGCCATGTAAGCAACCTAAATAGATATAGAAAGTTGTTCCCTGTAATAAGAGTTATAATGGTAAGATATGATGATGAACATGGAAATTATATGGGAGTCTAAGAGATAGTGGGATAAATTTTATGTTGGTCTCCAAAAGCATGTATGTGCCCCATTGTGCTCTATATATACCGAGCTAGTTTAGAACCTCGTGTATATGCATGGGCACAATACACACACACACACACATCATATACTTATAAAAGTTTCTATCTAATAAGTAACAAACTGTTCATAGTAGTATTATGTAAAAAGTTAATAAATTTGAATTATTTTTAGCTAGTCAAACAAATGGCATTGGAAAGCAAAATCTTTCAAACTCTCTTTTCTTCTCATTTTAGATATAGAATTAGATATGATTGGGTTTTTTGTGGTTCATTTATATTGGACTTCTCGTAATTTGCACTCAATCAGCTCACTTAGCACAAAAATTAAAAAAATTAAATGGGACATGTGGCACAAAATTAGAGCCCAATCTTAGAATTTAATTGGATTTTCTCTCTGCTTTGGCATATATATATATATATATATATGATTCCTTAGTTGCTCTAAATCATGTACTGATTTTTCATTGATGCCCTTCAAACCCTACTGACAAAGGTCAAGATTGCAGGAGCAATTCAGCGTCTCCTTCAAAATGATCTGCTCGTTGCTGATGCCATTGACAAAGCTGATGAAGCAACTATCAAAAGCTTGATTTACCCTGTATATCTGTTTTCTGGAGTAGTTTATGAAACTTCTACTACCTCTTTCTATTTTTTTTTTTTTAATTTATTTATTTTAAAAAATTTTTAGGTTGGATTTTATACAAGAAAAGCTGAGAATATGAAGAAAATTGCAAAAATATGTCTCATGAAGTATGATGGTGACATACCTAGCTCATTGGAGGAACTACTCTTACTTCCAGGGATAGGCCCTAAAATGGCTCATTTGGTAGGGATTGTTTGCATTATTTGATTAAATCAGATTGCTGCCTAGCATCTCAAAGTTGTGTGGTATGTGGTGCTTTAGGTTATGAATGTTGGATGGAATAATGTTCAAGGGATATGTGTAGATACCCATGTACACCGCATTTGTAATCGGCTTGGATGGGTTTCAAGACCAGGCACAAAACAGGTACCTCTCATTGCTATCCATTTGATCCATACAAGCAGCTTTCAGCTTTGGTGGTTTGCCAATGAACTTTAGCTTAAATGACACTTCTTAAATAATAATGGGATGGGAGGTGAGGTTGTGGGTTCAAGACCCATTGGGTGCATAACTTACCAATCAAAAAAACTTTGATGGTTTTTTAAAATTGACTATCACACTCTGGAGATTTTCCCTTGCTCTCATCAAATATAAATTAGAGAGCAAAAAGGTATTTTGGATTGTAGAACATCTACAACTTAACCAAATTTTGGCAGTTTCCCTGGTGTGTGTGCGTGATATATATATATATATATATAGTGGCGGAGCTAGAATGTTAGTTTAGGGGGGCAAGATTAAAGATACGGTTAACGGGTTAAGAGCTGAATTAATTCTAAAATTATTAATCGATATTAACAAAAAACAAATCAACTTATTAGAAATGTAATTATCATAAAAAAAATAAAACATAAATATAACTGATAATTTGTTCTTTCAAATGTATATTTCATATAATTAAAGTAAATAAAAAAAAAAATCAATGGCATCTTCACTCTTTTGGGGCAAACTAAGCTTTGTTTTGTTTCTGCCTCTGTTAGGTCTATCAATTTACTTGGCAGTCATGAGTTAATAATATACGGCAGCATAAATATAGAGCAAATTTTTTTTGGTGGGGTCAGGAGGGGCAATTGCCCCCCTTGGCTCTACCATTGCGTGTGTGTGTATATATATATATATATATAAAAGACCTGTTCGTCTACCGATTATATTTGTTTGCATGAGATATATTTACAATCTTGAATCACTGCAAGTTAGGGATAACTCAGTGGCCCTTTCACGACTCTCATAATTATTAAGTGGCATAACATCAGTTGCTAATCCTTGTTGTCTTTACTAGAAAACTTCAACGCCTGAGCAAACAAGAGAGGCGTTACAACTGTGGCTACCGAAGGAAGAATGGGTTCCAATAAACCCTCTTTTGGTAAGTGTAGCTGACTCATACTGATAGAAAAAGGAAAAATAAGAAAAAGGGGGGGGGGGGGGGGGGGAGGGGGGGGGGGGGATTGGCACTTGTGCTGTAGTTATGCACATAGATTTGTCAACTTATACATTTGGTATTTATAATCATATGTGTGAATGTACATTTACTTCTGTGCTGGCAAATTCAGGATTTTTCTTTTCTCCCTTTTCGGCAGGTCTTTCTGTTACTAAAGTTGAAACATTGTGTCGTGTGAGTATTGACTAATGCATAATGAAAGTACAGCTGGTTGCTGGGTAATCAATTTAACATATAGCAACATACTATTGCACTGCATGATTCTGAAACCAATTATAATATACTGTTTATTAGTTTTACCGACTCTATTCTTATGGTTTAAAATACCAAATACAAGTATGTTTTCTTTTATATATTTAAAACTGTGTGGTTAAAACCTGGAGAAAGAAGGCACCAAAAGTTCAAGGGACCACATCATCTGCGCCTCCCCCTTTTATCCGGGAAAAAATTCTTATAATTGTACTTATCATTATTTAACAATTTGTTATATGGGATTGTGGTCACCAAGGATTTGAAAATAAAGATATTGCATAATTTGCATGGTAGTATCCTTGTCTAGCAGACCCAAAGAACAAAAGTAATTTATGTATTTAAAAAATGTGTGCTCTACTTCAATTAGGCATGTGCTTGCGCTTTGTGCTTAAGTGTGTGCCTGAGCATGACACTGTTAATCACCTTACTGTGGCATCCCAATACAGGTGCAGACATGTAATTGTTAAATCCTTTTTTTCTTTTTTCGTTCTTTTTGGTTCTGATTTATATTTAAACAGGTAGGATTTGGGCAGACAATTTGTACTCCTGTCAGGCCTAACTGTGGAAGGTGTAGTGTAAGTGAGCTCTGCCCATCAGCCTTCAAGGAAACCTCAAGCCCTTCATCCAAGTCGAAAAAGTCTGGTCTGAAAAAGAAGCTTTGATCTGATTGATTGTTGTAAGGTGTTTTGGTTTTTCACCCCATCTCTGAACGTTGCAATCCCGAAGGGTTCAAAATATTCATATTTTTGAATATCTCTTTTGTGTTTTCCCACCTTGTATCATAGATAGCCCGTTCATATAATTTAGGGGGAAGATGATTTGCCTCTGTATATTGGTGAAAGGGAATAGGAGCAATGCAGATTTTGGACGATTTCGGCTGGGAAAACTTTTGTGAGAAGTGTTTGTCATTGAACTAACATTGTAATATATATCAAGCATGTCAAAATCGATCTCTCTCAATATTTTTTAAGTATCATTATGCAATGAGAAGATCGGATTTAAATTTGAGGAGTGGTAGCACAACAATGATGACTTATAAAGGCTTGAAAACTGAAGAAGGCCTTGGAACGTGAGAACCCACTACAAAATAATGTTCTGTAGAAATGTTGTGAAATGGTAAGGCTGCCAATAAAAATTGTTATACTTGAATAAACTTAAATTTATCTGGTGCTTCCATTAACATTGCCATTGCCAAAGTTAAATTTATTGATGGTGCTTCCTTACAGATAGTGATCAGGCATTTTTGTTGTGATTGGACACCAAAACTCTCTACAAAATGGATGAACATCATAAACTACATAGAACAGTTCCTTGTATACTGTGCCTTGGATTCCTCAACTGAACTCTAAAAACCTGGTTGTATTATCACTTTCATGCAGGGCTCAACCCTGACTTCACAATTCCAAACCTCTTGCTGAATTGGGACACAAATATGCCGGTATGGCATCATTTCTCTCCCGTAGGTATCTGCGCCAAACGCAAAACTACTCTGCAAAATGATGGGCCCTAAAATTGACTCTACAAACAACTATCTTTCAACCAATGCTGTGAAATAATGAATGTTATTATTATTATTATTATTATTATTATTATTCTGAATGGAAGATATAGAAACAATGAATGTTATTAAATCAGACTATTTAAAATTAAATCCAGTTTGCAGTTTTTGTCAAACCAGTATCTTATGCATGTCTAGCGATCTCTTTGATTTCAAATGTCAAATCTAGAGAAACTTCTCACATGGTCATTAGCTGAAATGACAGAATCTTTCATGGATACCTAAAGTTTGCAGGAGAGCATTCACATTAGTTCTTCTAAATTTGTTGTCTATTTTACATAAAAAAAAACCTACTCTTTCTATTTTACACTATCACTTTTACAAAACACCCACAACAGTTTATCTATTTTACAATATATTTCAATAAAATATTAATTTTTCTCAATTTTTTTTTTTATTTTTCTCAACTGCTTTTACTATATACGCGCACTCTCTCTCTCTTTTCTGAACAGATCACCTCTCTCTCTCTCTCTCTCTCTCTCTCTCTCCTTAAAAACTACCGGCCGATCCATGCTCCACAAGCACCGATCCACGCTCCACGCTTCATCGGCCGACCCACAAGCTTCGATCAAGCGAGACCCACGAGCTACGGCGACCCAAATCCTTTCTTCACCAGCTGATCCACGCTTTACAAGCATCGATCCATGCTCCACGCTTCACCGGCCTACCCATGAGCTCCGATCAAGCAAGACCCACGAGCTCCAGTGACCCAAATCCTTTCTTCACCGGCTGATCCATGCTCCACAAGCACTGATCCACACTCCATGCTTCATTGGCCGACCCACGAGCTCCGATCAAGCGAGACTCACGAGCTCCGGCGACCTAGATCGTTCCGATAAGCACCGATCTCTCTTTGTTGTTTGTCTGTTAAGGTTTGTTTGTGTGTAGGTGTGTTTGTGTATCTGTGTGTGTGTGTGTGTGTGTGTGTGTTTTTTTTTTTTTGAACAAGTGTATCTCTGTGTTGATTTGTCTGTGTGGATGTGTTTGGGTTAATTTTATGTTGATTTTGGTTAATACTCTGTGCTAGATTGCGGTGTTTGGTCGTGGCACTGGGTTTGGTGGTTGGGTGGTTATTCTGGCGCGCTAGGTTGTTGTAATGGTTGGGAAAGAGAAGTAGTTTGAGAGAGGAGAGAGAAAGAGAGAGCGTAGCATCTGAGAGAGAGAGAGAGGTGAGAGTCAATTAGAGAGGAGAGAAAAAAAAACTATTAAAAAACTAAATACACGAGCTACAGTGCCCATGTAAATTTACACGGGTACTGTAGCTCGTTAATAATTTTACAAAATTTTACAGAATTTTAAAATGACTGATGTGGAGTGTTTTTTGGTTCAAAATGTGTAAAAGTGGTGAAAATGTGTATTTTACACATTTATAAAAGAGCTGATGTGAATGGTCTTATATTTTCAAGGGAAATGCAAGCAACTAATTTCATTTGCTATGCAGAAAAAATGACATTAATCAGCGGATGATAAGTGCTGTTCCAATTAAATAATAACGTTAGTCAAATTGGACTAGGGTTTTTTAATACTATATTCTTACAAGAAAAATATCCTTGCAAACAGATTACCAAGGATCATGACCACGTATCCAACTCGGCCTGTAGACACAAATAACCAGAAGACAAACTGACAGTGAGAAGAAGCAACCAGCTCATCCATTAGTCCTAATGATATTAAGTCGCATTTGGAAGCTTGCTCTTACGCCACCTCCAATAGTTAGCTCTGATAGGGTCTACATGTTCCAAGATAAAACAAACTGATTTTGCCAAGTCAGAATCTGGTTCATCAGTGCCTGACATCTCTAGAGCCGCGACGACATCTTTGGCCTCCTGACTTGGTTGGAGACCATGGCAGAGAAGATCTAAAAGTGTACTCAGAGCAAACACAAAGTTGCTTTTGGTATTCAAAACCCTCAAACACAGTAAGGAAACTTGATGATCATTCACCCAAGACTGAGTGTCGCCTTTGTAAAGCCCTCGAAGGTATCTCCATGGGCTCTCATTCTCTGGGTGGGCCAGAATGGCTTCAACAGTGTAACTCACTTCAGACTCTCTCATAGCCTCTAGGCCTCCCAGGAGGGGAGATCTTGTTATAACAAAGTATCTCTGTTACACATAGAACATGTGGTTGTTGATTCACCAAGACGAGAAAAAAAGGAGAAATAATCAAATAACCCAGCCCGCCAATTTTTATTTATTTATTTAATTTTTAACAAAGATGCAAAGATGGAAAGCAGAAAAGTAAACTTACGCAGAGCAAAATGCCAACATAATTAGCAGGCATCAAATGTAAATAAAAAATGGCCATGGTAGCAACAAAGTTTGACAAGAATTTAAGGAATCAAAGACCAACAGTAGAAGGTTGAGATGAAGTTGTAACAAACAGTAGTCATTTCAAATTGTAATGGTATTCCTACTATTTTTTTTTGCTACATAGGATGACGGGACCTTGCCCCTAGGGTTTGAATCTGAGTTGCCACTGAGCCAAGATGCTCTTGGCACATTGTAACAGTATTCAAAATAGTTAAATAACAAAAAGCCTATCATGAGTTGTTTGTTGTAGATTCACTGTTTTAGTAAATCCATAACTAAAGGTTGCATATTAAAATTAAAAAGAAAAGGAAGGGGCCAAGCCAAACTAGCCATGAGAAGTTCCACCATGGAATCCACAGCAAAATTGTTCTAATCAGCTGATTGTCTGAGTATGGGACTACACTCATCAGAACATATTATCTTGTACTAAATTGCAAGAGTGCAATAGAAAAATTATTTAACTTTCACCCGTGTCTCACTCCACCGTCCCCCCCCCCCCCCCCCCCCCCCCCCCCCCCCCACCCCCCCCCCCCCCTTCCCTTTTTAATAAGAAATTAGAAGCATGAACGAAGTAACTCACGCAAATGCATGTGTGACTACCACTTTATTTTTATTACATTGGATTATTATGATCAAACAGCAGATGCCCATCACCTCACTGTACCTGATTCCAAGCAGAATTGTTAAAAATGTCTTCTTCAAGGAGCTCCCGACAGTAGTCAAGCTCATCTTCCCATCCCCCTAGCGCCAGCAGAACCCACTGCATTAATGAAAAGAAAGAAAAGAAAAAAGAATAAAAGTTAGATATGATTCTATTTCACCACCAAGAATAACTTGAAATATATAGAAGCCTACAAGCATCAGTGCTCAAAATACTTCCAATTACTTAAAGGAATATATATATATATATATATATAGGGAATCGTGCAAGGAGGTGCTTCATGTCACCTATTTAGCATAAAGAAGGCAACAGCAGCACAAACCTGCCTATGGGACCAGGCATGGTAATGTTTCGCATCAGCGGATAGTATCTTCTTGGTGAACTCAAGTTCCTTGTCTGCAGCATCAGTTCCCAATTTTTCAGCAACCCACCGCCTATGATGCCTACAAATATCTGTCATTAAGATCAATGCAGTGGTATCTGGGTAAGGGTAAAATAAACTACAGAAACTCCCAAACAGAACTCAGAACAGAAAATTTGAAGTTGGATGGAGAGATTAAGATGAAAACTAGACTGACATGACTCAGAAGAAACTATTCAAATAAAACTATTATTTAAAATACTAAAGAAGAGAATAGGAAGTATGTATTGATGGAAGATACTAGGCTCAACATGAAGTAGACAAATTGGAGAATTTGTCCATGCATGGTTGTGGTGGATTTAGGGTCTAATAGAAAAGATGAAGGTCGGATTTAGGGTTGTAAGGAAGAAAGAGAAAAGAGAAATATGTGGAGTTCAGGTGAAGTATGAACAATACCCGAAAATAGTAGCACAACAAAGAGAAGAAGAAAAGAGAAAGAAAGAATTACACACAAAGGCCAACATACCTCAATACTTCAAACATTCAGTGTTTTTATTAATAAAATCTATCTATTTTTAAAGTACATTGAACACAAATATATATATATATATATAAGGCTCATTCTTGTTTAACTAGTAAACTAAGAACCTAATAAGGCATTAACTAATAAAAGACCAACCTGGATTAAAGGAAAATAAAACCTTAGATAATTTAGAATCTCTTAGAAAATTCTAGATTCAACAAAACTACTGAAATACCTATAATTCGCAGGGATTGCAGAAATTACAATTTTGCCCTTGAATACTAAATTGACCATTAATTGTTAAATAAAAACTCAAATTAAAACAGTTTCAGCCCTCCGACAAATATAAATATACTTTTAAAAGCACAACTTTTACTTCAATTGGACTTCACACGTGGGCCCATAAATTTCTTGAAATGATGAATTTGCAAAATAATAACAAATTTAATCTTCCATGGATGCTTCACAACAGGACTTATAGACCATATTACACAAATACACCAGAAAATGAATCTGGGCCTTGGAAGATAGGGCATTACTATTTAAGTTTAACCGAATAATGGTAAGAAACTCTATGCCCAACTTACAGCAATAAGTATTTACTCAAAACAAAGGGAACTAAAGAAGCATTCTATGCCAGCACCCTCTATTCTAGTGGAAAATTTATGTAGATGCCTATTCGACACCATTTCAGACATGATATCTATGTTAAAATTTAATCTGGTTCAAGCTCTGAGTTACAAACTAATATTCACATGATTTAATGCATAGTGGTTGGGTCATAGCACCACAGTCTATTAATTACATCTTAACTAAATTAGCGCCTCCAAGTTCAATCAAGTCATCACAATTTCTTATTTTCGTAATCTCTCCATCCCATAATTGGCATCTTAAAAATGAATATTTAAAGAGCCTAAAAATTGAAGATTCAAGTTTTCTTTTTCATTGGGTGGAGGATACGGGTGACAAAGAGTACGAATTGGATTGGAAAAAATGGTTAAAAAAAATACATGTGGCCACCCTAATTAGTTTGTTTAGAATCCATAGCTGACTGCAAAGTTTAGGGTGATTGCATCTTGTTTTCAGATACAACATCAGCTTCAAATTTTTAATACATCTTCATAAAACGTTTCTTTTATTTTACAAAAAATGTAAGCAAAAACTAAGAGAAATGAATCGAAATGTATAGATACTATGGCTCACCATATCTGATAATTTTTTGAATTATTCTTAGCAATGTTGTCGATGAAATCCAATTCAACTTGCAAGTCAATATCAAGTGCCTCAAGTACTAAACGCCTGAAATGCCATACCTACCAAAAAAAAAAAAAGATTTCTTAGTCCCAGATCCAAAACTAAATTGTCACCAACATTTTTCAAGAATATGATCTAAGAGAAAAAATTGGCCTCCTTTACAAACATCTTAGTATCTGGAATGTTATGGGTTGTTGTTTAAAAACACAATTTCCTACCCTCACATGTGAAGGAGTTTGTATATCATATATGTTTCAAAAGAATGCTCTCTCTCTCTCTCTCTCTCTCTCTCTCTCTATATATATATATATATAGATATACATATATAAGTAATACAAAGTTAGTTCAAGAGGTCAAGCTTGGTGCCAAGACAAGTGCCTTCCATAATAGCAACAAGTCGCAGGTTCAATTCTGGGAGTCAACCTCTCAAAAAAAAAAAAAAAAAAAAAAAAAGGGAGTAAGGCTGCCCACCAATCACGACATTCAATTCTGGGAGTCAACCTCTCAAAAAAAAAAAAAAAAAAAAAAAAAGGGAGTAAGGCTGCCCACCAATCACGACTCCACGACCTTGCAAAATGAGAGCTTTGTGCACTGGGTATGACCTTTAAGAAATACTAAGTTCAAAGTTCAAACAAATATCAACCATCTAATATCCAAAGAATTTCAATAATGAGTGCTTAAAAAAGCTGAAGCTCTCTGCACTTCAACATCAAGGATAGTAAGCTTAAAGCCCAATTGTGAAATTGAATTACTTTTGACAATTAATTAAAAGCAAAAAAGATCAAAACCCATAAACAGAGAAAATTGTCTGTTTTGACAACTTCATGAGATATGAGTTCTCAATATATAAATTATTCATAATTATCAGACAGTTTAGTCCAAATTCATCAACTTTTTGATATACTAGCATCAATTTGATTAAGCTTCAAAAATTGAACAAATATTCTCAGCTAGAATATTGATAATACAAGAGGAAATTACAAACTACCCAATAAAGGAATTAAACATACATACATATATATATATATATAATTTTAAAAGAAAAAACACACACACACACACACACACACACACAAAGACCCGAGTTCTAAATTCTTAAGACTACAAACACTGATTTTCCACAACCTCATGACTTCTGAATATGCAAATTTTCAACAAATATCAGAAAATATTAATACAAATTTTCCAACTTTTTGTGATATTAACATCAATTTGATTAACATTCTTAAAATTGAACAAATATTCTCAGCTATACTGATATTTAGAAGAGGAAATGATCAAATCACAAAACAAACCCAGAAAGCAATTTTACATTTTTTTTGTTTATAAATCGCTTTAAAGACCTGAGTTTCTAAATTCATAATCATAACAAAACAAACAAACCCAAAAACCATTAAAACATCTCACATGTTTAAACCTTTGAAGAGAGAGAGAGAGATTGGATACAGTGTAGATTATTCATAAATATCAGACAGTTTAGTACAAATTTAGCAACTTTTTTACATATTAACATCAATTTGATTAACCTTCTTAAAATTGAACAAATATTCTCAGTTATACTGATATTTAGAAGAGAAAATTATCAAATCACAAACAAACCCAGAAAGCAATTTTACATTTTTGTTTATAAATCGCATTTTAAAGACCTGGGTTTCTAAATTCATAGCAAAACAAACAAACCCAACACCGCTAAACCATCTCACGCGTTTAAAGTTTAAACCTTTGAATCTATGAATTGCGAGAGAGAGAGAGAGAGAGAGAGAGGTATTACAGTGTAATTGCCGGGGTTGAAGGAAATGGCTTCGGCGGTGAGATTGAGAGCACGAGAGGATCGCTCGTCGGCGACATAGATGGCTCGGAAGTAGTCCATGGTTTCGACAAAGTCAGGCTTATAGTCGATTGGGACAACCGGGTTCGGACCATCGTCTTGTGGAACTGGGGTCACGTCGGACCACTCCGGTCTCTCGCTCAGTGGGACCCTCTGCATCACTTCGTCTTCGTCGGACTCCATTTGTCTGAAACTCGGCAAGGAAGAATGAATGAGTGAGTGAAGAGTGTTTTCTGGTTTTACTTTCTACTACTTTACACAAGGAATTAGATTCTTTTGTTTTTGTTTTTTCACTTTTTGTTTGTTGTTTGTTTGTTTGTTTTTTTTTTTTTTAATGAATTGACAATTCAATTCTTTTGTTTTTGTTTTTTCACTTTTTGTTTGTTGTTTGTTTGTTTGTTTGTTTGTTTTTTTTTTTTTTAATGAATTGACAATTCTAACGTCGAAATTAAAATTTTGTTACCCGGCAACCTCAAAATTTGTCATGTTATTCATGGTCTTTCTTCTTTAAATAAAAAAAAATTAAAAATGAAAAAGGAAGGACAAATTACAACTCATCCACATGTGAATTGGCCGAAATTTAAATTGCTTACGTATGATTTAAAATTTAACATTTTATCCACTTGAGATTTTATTAAAATTTAAGTTACTTACTTGTGGTTTGAAATCCCATGATACAAGCGTTCCGTTGGATTCTTTTTGATATTGTATTTTTATGTATTTTTGTGTTTTGGAGAAAAGAGACATAAAAGTGTAATAAAATTATATATTTAGTCATGTTTTTAATAAATGTGAGTTACAGAATTTTAATTGAGCTAACATTAGGTGGGTAATTTGTAATTTGTCAAACCACAGGTAAACAACTTCAATTTCGGCCAAACTATAAGTAAGTAAGTTGTAATTTTGCTAAAAAAAAAAAGAGTATACGTATTTGGTCTCTATCCTTTACACAATATTTCAATTTGTTCCTTAACTTTTTGTTGAAGTCCAAAAAAATCACAATGTTGTACCAAGGCTCAAAAACAACATAAAGGATTGAAAGCTAAGGAAAAAAAATAAAGCATTTGAGATTCCAATAAAGAAAAAAAGGGGAGAGGTCCAAACCCATTAAAGGTCCATAAAGAGGGACCCAAATTCATGAATGAGCAAGTTCAGACCCTATGGAATAAAGGAAAGAAAAAGCCCAGCCTTCAAAGGTATAAAAAAATCACTAGAGAGTCCCGGGAAAATAACACAGCCAGGATACCTGGGGATTCCCAGGAGCTTGGGATCCTCAGAAGATGCAGCAAAGCCAGGGTTGGATTAAGACAGTTCAAGGGGGGTGTTAAGAAACACAAGGAACAAGAACAGATATGTCCCTATCAGCCACCCAATAATGCAGAAAAGGGGTCAGAGGGCTTGGGAACCAACAACTCGTGAACAAGAGCCTGGTACCTCAGGGAACTCAGGATGAAGAACCAAGAAAGGAGGAGGCTTGCAATCTTTCGGCCTGGCATAAAGAAATCAGCTCACTTGGGAAAAATGACAAAAGGGAAGGTAGCCAAAAGGTGGGTCTGAAAAAGTAGAATCTAGAAGCCTTGGAAAAGGAAAGAACAAAAGCTAGCCTTCTAGGACTCCTTAGAACGGGAAAGTTAGCAGGAGGCTTTTTGAAGAAGGAACCTCAAAAGAAGAAAATGATGAGGAATGAGGAAGGGACCACCCACCAATGATGCTGGCACAACATTGGTTCTGGTACCTAGGAGAGCAAATGGAGGAAATCAGTGGTATCCCGGAAACCCTAGGATAGTACTATAAAAGGGGAAGCAGCCAACAGTGAAGGGCATTCAATGACAGTGAATTAGAGTAAAAATCCTTGAGAAAACTCTGTCAAAATTCAAAAAGAGAGAAAATGGTGGGAAATACTGTCTGGTATCCTCAAGTAGCCACTAGAGAACATACTTGGATTCAAAAGGATTCAAACTTTGCAAGTCTTAGAGGCCTTAAGGGCCATCTAAGTTTGTGATTTTTGAACTTATTTAAACCTTGTAACATGTCCTAGTGAGCATAGTGTATTACATAATCAAGAAAGTAACGAAGTATTCTACATTATTTTAAGGATCCCTAACGCTTTATTTTATATTTCTTAATTATCATTTCATTCCTTTGCTATTTCTTGCTGTTCAATACATATATTTCTCGTATGTTAGCATGTATGTGTTGTAGGATGCGTGCTCTATGCACCACCTGATTCAGAATCAGCCCAATTTAGCTACGGTGAATCAAGTCCAGTCTGTTAAAACTATAAGTATTGGGCCCAGGATCCTTGTTTCTACCTGGGCCTGTGTCCTAAAAAAAGAAAAAAAGAACCCACACACCTCTCCATTATGTCAATTTGGTCCTTAAATTTTCAGTGTCATGTCAATTTAGTCCCTACAGTTATCTCTTGGTTAAAAAATTCCTAATGTATAACAAAGGACCAAAATAAAAAAAATTAGTTTATTACCACATCAACAAAAATTAATTTTTTATTTTAGCAGTTTACCATGTCAACAATTTTCATACAAGAGATAATGGCAGAAATTAAATTGACATGACATTGAAAGGTTGGAGATCAAATTGATACAATTAAAATGTTAGTGATCAAATTGAAATATGATATAAATGATAATGACCAAATATGTAGTTTACACAATAAAGAAATAAGGTAATATATATATATATATTTTTTTTTTTGTCTTTGGTTAGTTTTTTTTTTTTTTTTTAACCGTTAAGGTAATATATATATATATATATTTTTTTTTGTCTTTGGTTAGTTTTTTTTTTTTTTTTTAACCGTTAATGTATAGATGTAACAAAAGTATTCGGATCATTATGCAATGTCTTAATCAAATGCCTCTTTATATTTTAATATTTTGCATTTTTAATTACTTATGTTTGATATTATCTTTATATTTTTCTTTGTAGTCAATCTTCGTTTACTAAAATTACTATATACTTATCCTACATTTGGTGGTCAAATTACAAACTGCTATAAACGAAAATGCTAATATGAAAATGAAATTAAACACAAATGTTGAAGATACAAACTTGTATCTTCTTTTTTTCCCATAAAAAAAGAAGATACAAATTTTGAAACATAAAAGAACAAAACAAAAATAATCACAAACTTCACTCTATTTGTTTTAGAAATAATGTTTTATAGAAAATGAGTCATTTAAAAAAAATTTATAAAACTATCTCATTTTTTTATATTTGGTAGCAACTTTAAATAAGTTGAAAAACAACTCTTAACTTCCATTATTTAACTTATTGTGAGATAGAGTTATTTTCTGGTTAGTGAAAAACAATTTCTAAAAATAAGTCATACTTTTTATGTTTACTGAAAACAGTTTTCCTTTAACTCATTTTTTTCTAATGCTACTAAACACTGAAAAAAAAAAAATATATCTTTAATCAAGGATTTCCATTGAAGCAAACAGAGTGCTCGAAAGTATAATTTAATTTAAAAAAAATATCTAGCAAATCGTAAGTTTTAGAATATGGAGAGATTAAAATTTATCAAACTAAAAAGAATTAGAGATTCTCTCTTTTTAATTTTTTTTTTACTTTATCCTGTATCAAACTTTTTTATTTTGGTGAGTTAGAGAATCTTATTGAACTTTTTATTGATCCATAGCTCACAAGAAATTGGGTGGTTGAATTTTTTTAATCATTTATTGCTATTTTAGTCTTAAGAATCATCAGTCTCTCTAATAAATTGGAGGTAAGGTTGTCATCTATCTTTACCTCTCTCAAATCCCACAAAAATGAAAGTTTGTGCATTGAGTATGACCAGAATTGTTGTCTCTTAAGGGCATTAGCATCTAGCTCATCAAAAACATTTTCTTAACCAAATTGAAAAGTATGGTAATTAAGAAAGACTTAAAAAATCCCACTTTTGACCATGCTCAACAAGTTTTAAGAACCTGTAATGTATTGTAAAGTTTTTCTTCTCTTTTTTATTCAAACTTTATCTATCTCTTATCAAAAGATATATGATGAATGTTTTAATTGGATGTATAAGAAAATCAATACTAGGTTGTAGGTTGTGTTTGAAAAGCCTGTAATTAATTAATTTTTTTGTTATAACATTGACTTTTTACCTTAAATTTTGGCTAAGGTTTACTAGATAGGACGTGAATGCTTTACGGTACAAGTAATTAAGTAAACATGGTCCTCTAGTGCTCATAAGGAAGAAAAGAAATTCTAAAGCCAAAAATGACCAACAAATTTCTACTATTACTTCTTATAAATATGCTCCTTAAGTTCCAACATTTGAAAGACAATATAATGAAATACATAAGCAAGTGTTTTGCCTAAATCCACTTGCTATATGAATCATGCTCCTTAAGTTCCACTTTTTGTGAATATACTCCTTTACCTACACAACAACTTGTTGCAACTCTACTTAGGGTCATTTATTATGCATGCATGAAGTGCATTCCAATGGAACCCATTTTTATAAATATATAAAATATCAATTGACCAAACAACAAAAATACTTTAGGGTCAGACAATAGAGAGGTGAGAGAGGAAACTTGCAGAATCTTGATTGCCAACAAAGCAAGGAATGATGTTTAAGTTTTAGTTGGTGAATTCCATGATTATGTAACTGCCAAATGAGTCTGTAATGTGGTCATACAAATTTAAGATCATTGGTACAAGAAGCAAACTCAAGAGAAACAGTTTATATAGATTTGACTGTCATTCGATTGCCATTCGATCAATAGAAATCTTGGGTCCGGTATTGGAACTTGGAAGGATGAAAATTTCAGATCGAATTTTTGAGTTTCAATTTGCCTATTGCCTAGTGTCTGCAAAGTGACTTCACATCTGCCCACTGATCATCTCTGATTCTCTTCACTTCTTAGTGAGTTTCAACTTGCAGGAATGAAATAAATTTCAGCAAAAAGTATTTAATGTGGAGGCAACAATTTGAAGCTTATTAAACATAATTTATTCCGTTGACATAAAACTCCTGACAGTTTATGCGAGGAGTTTGGCAAAGAAACAGAAACTACTGCCCATGTTCTGGTAATGTACTAGAGCTAACGAGGCAGGAATCGTTGTGGTGATCAGAGATGGTATCATAAAAAACCCTAACCTCCACCAATCGTTGTTTCATTTATTGTCAACAGCCCCATCAGCAATTCAATCGGCTCTGCAATGGTTGGCTACGTTGGTGATGGACAGTTTATGAATAACCCTAGATATGGAGGATAAGGGTGGGCCATAGGCATTGAATAAGTATGACTAAAGTACACTTTTTATCCTTCAAGTTTGGAGTTTTTTTTCATTTTGATCCTTTAATTTTTATTTTGGCCATTTATAATTGATTTTGTTTTCATATTGGTATTGTCGTCCATATCCAATAGTAATTTGACCATCCATAATATGTTTTTCACTAACAATGAAATACTTGGATTTTATAGCATTTTAGAGCTAGTACTTTGTGAAATAGTTAAGCATGATGGGTACTTAATTGTTAGATTACTAACGGAAATGGATAACAGGTTCAATATGAATAATGAAATCATACATAAATGGTCAAAATGAAAATTTAGAAATGTAAGAAATAGGAAATGATTTTTTTTTTTTTAAGAAGTGAAAAGTAAGAAAGGATGAAGATGGCTTTGGTGAGATTTAGTGTGGGAAAGAAGCAAAACGACACCATTTGCACCTATTACAGTGGTTTTTAAACCATTGGTATAGACTATTTGACCAAATTTGTTGCCGCAATTTAAAATCGTCACTATATCGCTAACCTAATAGTGTTCTCAATTTAGCAAAAAAAAATAGTTGTTCTTAAGACTGCAGCTTTATCTAGAGACTTTTGTTATAGAGTCATAGACTTGTTGTGAAGCCCCAATTTGATTGATTGTGTAATGTGTATGGGTGTGTGATGGGTATTTACTAGGTAGATCTAGCCTTTATTAACAACTACAAGGAGTCTCAATTGTGACCAGTTTTTTTGAGGTATAGCGCAGATGTGGCTAGGCGCTTTTCCTTGGGTCGTTATATATGATATTAGAGCCGGCCCGGTAGTCCTATGTGGGCTCAGAGACACTACCCCACAAAGTAGGCCCTAACGAGGACGTTAAGGATTTAAGTGGGGGAGATTGTGATATCCCAATTTGATTGATTGTGTGATATGTGTGAGTGTGTGATGAGTCCCATATCGGGTATTTACTGGATAGATCTGGGCTTTATTAACAATTACAAAGACCCTTAATTGTGACTAGTCTTTTTGAGGTATACCGCAGATGTGGTTAGCGTTTTTCCTTAGGTCATTACGTATGGTATCAAAGCCAGCTTGGTAAACCCATGTGGGCTCGAAGACACTACCCCACAAAGTGGGGCCCTAACGAGGACGTTAGGGATTTAAGTGGGGGAGATTATGATACACCAATTTGATTGATGGTGTGATGTGTGTGGATGTATGATAAGTCCTACATCGAGTATTTATAAGTTGAACTAGGCTTTATTAACAACTGCAAAGAGCTTCAATTGTGATTAGTCCTTTTGAGGTATAGCGTAGATGTGGCTAGCACTTTTCCTTGGGTCGCTACAATATAGTATCAGAGCCGACCCGGTAACCTCGTGTAGGCTCAGAGACGCTACCCCACAAAGTGGGCCCTAACGAGGACGTTAGGGATTTAAGTGGGAAAGATTATGAAGCCCCAATTTAATTGATTGTATGATTTGTGTAGGTGTGTAATGAGTCCCACATCGGGTATTTACTGGGTTGAACTAGGCTTTATTAACAACTGCAAATAGCTTCAATTATGACTAGTCCTTTTAAGGTATAGCGCAAATGTGACTAGCGCTTTTCCTTGGGTCGTTACAATATGGTATCAAAGCCGGTCCGGTAACCTCGTGTGGGCATAGAGACACTACCCACAAAGTGGGCCCTAACGAGGACGTTAGGGATTTTAGTGGGAGAGATTGTGAAGCTCCAATTTAATTGACTGTGTGATGTGTGTGGGTGTGTGATGAGTTCCACATCGGGTATTTATTAGGTAGATCTAGGCTTTATTAACAACTACAAGGAACCTCAATTGTGACTAGTCCTTTTGAGATATAGCGCAGATGTGGCTAGCACTTTTCCTTGAGTCGTTACAATATGGTATCAAAGTCAACCCGGTAAAGGACGTTAGGGATTTAAGTGGGGGAGATTATGAAGCTCCAATTTGATTGATTGTGTGATGTGTGTAGGTGTATGATGAGTCCCACATCAGGTATTTACTGGGTAGATCTAGGCTTTATTAACAACTACAAAAAGCCTTAATTGTGACTAGTCCTTTTGAGGTATAGCACAAATGTAGCTAGCGCTTTTCCTTGGGTCGTTATATATGGTATCAGAACTGGCCCGATAGTCCCGTGTGAGCTTAGAGACACTATCCCACAAAGTGGGCCCTAACGAGGACATTAGAGATTTAAGTGGGGGAGATTGTGATACCCTAATTTGATTGATTGTGTGATATGGTGGGTGTGTGATGAGTCCCACATCGGGTATTTACTAGATAGATCTGGGCTTTATTAACAACTACAAGGAGCCCTCAATTGTGACTAGTCCTTTTGAGGTATAGCGCAGATGTGGCTAGCGCTTTTCCTTAAGTCGTTACAATATGGTATCAGAATCGGCCCGGTAGAGGATGTTAGGGATTTAAGTGGGGGAGATTGTGAAGCTCCAATTTAATTGATTGTATGATGTGTGTAGGTGTGTGATGAGTCCCGCATCAGGTATTTACTGGATAGATCTAGGCTTTATTAACAACTACAAGAAGCCTTAATTGTGACTAGTCCTTTTGAGGTATAGTGCAGATGTGGCTAGCGCTTTTCCTTGGGTCATTATATATGGTATCAGAATCGGCCCGGTAGTCCCGTGTGGGCTTAGAGACACTACCCCACAAAGTGGGCCCTAACGAGGACGTTAAAGATTTAAGTGGGGGAAGATTGTGATACCCCAATTTGATTGATTGTGTGATATGTGTGGGTGTGTGATGAGTCCCACATCGGGTATTTACTAGATAGATCTGGGGTTTATTAACAACTACAAGGAGCCTCAATTGTGACTAGTCCTTTTGAGGTATAACGCAAATGTAGTTAGCACTTTTTCTTAGCTCGTTACACTTGTTCTGTACTAAAGGTTTCTAATAAAACGTGGAATCTAAATTGGAGTGAGTTTAGCTTAAAAATGGGAAATCAATAACCTGATACTAATGCTCTTAGGGAGTGTTGTTTAGAAACCTTTTTTTTTTTTTTTTTGTCTTAAAAAAATATTTGAGTTCTCCATTCTCTATTTGGAAAAGTGTTTCTTGTTTTCAGTTTTTTGAAAATGTTAACTCAAAATGACTATTTGTTGAGCGAATGGCATTTTCTGAAAATTCGAATTTCCAAAGAAAATGAACTTATTGAAAACATTTAATCTGTGAGTGTTTTTAATTTTTTTATTTTTTTCCTCATTAAACATTTCCTAAAAACACAACCTAACAGCTAACACACAATTCTTAGAATGATTTTTTTTTTTGTTTCAATCACCACTATTTGTTTGTATTTGCCACTTTAAGAGTACCCTACAAACCTAATATATCCACACAAAAATCTTTGATGCCGCACTTGGTGCCCACGGAAGATAATGCTTTTCAGAAAGAGAAAATTAGCACTTCTTCCTAATCCCATTCGAGATAGGAACATTTCTTTCCTTCAGCTACATAATTGCTACTCAAAGGTCTAGGATATGAATGTTTCTACAGTTTTTGCCTTTGCATATATTTTTAAGCATTGGAGGGTGGGCCCAATATGTGCAAAATAGGAAGATGGCTCTAACTAAAGGCATATGGTAGAATCAGGCCGGCTCGATACAATTCGAGGTCTAAGGGCAAAAATTTTAAACGGGACTTTTTATATTTCAATATCACTTAAATAATATTTAGTTTTTTTTATCAATTTAATTAATGTTCTAAATTAATTTTTATTTGAAATTCACTATCTTCATAGTTTAATATGACTAATTCACTTGAATGATATTAGGGATTCTACAAATTTAACTGTTTAAACCTTACCAGTTGACGTGTCACCAATCAGAAAAAGTCAGTTTTCATTTATAATATTATTTAAGTGGCACCAATTATATTATTGTTACATCAATTTTGTAAGTTTTTGTAGTAAAATTTGTAGCAATTTCAGTATTTTTCATTCACTTAATTATGATTTGGTTGGATTACTATTAATCTATAATTTATTTTTAGGAAAATGATAAAGCTAATAAAAATTTGACCACAAAAAAAAAAAAAAAAAAAAAAAAAAAAAAAAAAAAAAAACTTACAAATTGATGTGGAAAAGAATGTGATTGGTTGGACTTCAACAGCTAAGAGTTAATTAATAAGTATTTAAATTACTTATTGTGGAGAAAAAAAAAATTTATTACTCACAATTTTTTTTAAATCACTTATTCACCCCTTTTGGAGCCTTTCTCTATTAGGAGGCCTAGGCAGTAGGCACTAGCCAAGGGCTGGCCCTGGGTAGAACTAGAAATTATAAGGTCTACATGGTGGACAAGTGATGCGGTCCACCATTCCACTAAAAAGCTGTCACTTGTTTAAAATTGTTAGTTAGAAAAAAATTTTAAACAAAAATTAATTACTAACTCAGTAATTTTAAACAAGTGGAAGTTTTTTAGTGGAATGGTGGGCAAGTGACGTAGTCCACCAGAGAACTCTATAATTTCTCGGGTAGAACAAACTCCCTCAAGAATCAATGTGATGAGTAAAAAAAAAAATGACCTTGGCCTAAAGACCATGTAGGCATGACCTACAAAGAGAATGCATTCAGCCTCCTAGATCAAGGTTGGACACTCATGGCTTCCTAGACGACAGGCTCGAGGACCACAATGGTCAATTGCTTTAATGATGACATATTAAAAGGCCTATAAGTATCAGTCTCATAGCCGGTTTATATGAATGACCCTCCTCAAGGAGAGTGCCTATCAAAAATCACCACTTTTTCTTACATACATCTGCATTTATTGAGCCTCACCAACCATTGATTATATTAAATGCGATTGAACTTATTCCATCAGCCTTTAACTCTAGCGCATGTTCCCTTAACCAACTTGAGGGAATAATCTACTGACATACCTATCACCTAGTTTTAAGGGTATTTCTCACCTAACTCACATATTTCCTATTCTATAAATACCCATCACCCCCAAATATGCACACTCAAACTCACTATTACTATTTATCCT
Source organism: Quercus suber (assembly GCF_002906115.3). NCBI lineage: Eukaryota > Viridiplantae > Streptophyta > Magnoliopsida > Fagales > Fagaceae > Quercus > Quercus suber. The sequence goes on from NW_027069892.1 coordinate 320,707, forward strand.
TTCAAAAAAGTTTATCTTATTGACTTAACCATTGGAACCTCCTTTGCCAACCCCATTGATTGGTTTCAAATGAATCAAGATCTTTCCTTTTCTTAGCAGGGTATCAATCCGGTTACATAGACCCATCTAAGTATAGTTTTTGTTGAAATCCTTATTGTGATTCCATTCCATCCAATTTTTTTTTTTTTTTTGGAATCCACCCCCTATAAGTATAACCCAATATAATTATAAGCATACACTCATAAGCATGTAATCTAGTTCTCTACTTGCAGAACATGTCGTTTGGCAAGTATACATATAGAGATTTTAGGCCGTGAGAGAATTAGACCGCCCCATTACATAACATAATGAAAGGTAGAGCCAGCTTTTTCATGATGTGTTGCACCCACCACTCTCAAATTTTGAGAATGGGAGCTCAGCCAAAAAGCTTTCAAGTGCTAGATAGCTTTGACTGACAATGACAATGAGCAAAAAAAAAAGTATCAGACAAGGTGGTTATGAGTACATTAGACTATTACTAAGCCAGAGAAAATAAATTGCTGGGCAAGCAAAGAGCAATTAGTCTCTCTTTATTTTTTGCTTTTTGTCCCTTTTTTTCACCAGTCAAAGTCATGGTGCTCTACCATCATTGGGATCTCAACTGCTTCCATAAACTGTAACACCATTGAGATTGATTTTTCCCCTACTCATGACTACCAAGTTAATTTCAACTTTGAGGTAAGTTCTAGAAATAATTTTGTACATATTTAAAAGACCCCCCCCCCTTCAAATTGGTCCCATGTAATAATGAAGCTTGTTAAATCCACTTCAACTTCTACTTCCATGTTTTCAAAAATTTCTTCTGAAAAGCTAAAATTGTTCCAAATGTAATCAAGGATGGATTGTATGTGTGGTTATTAGAAGTAAAGTTTTACTTTAATCTACATTCTATGACGTTTACTACAATTTTTTAACAAAACATACTACAAATTTCTTATTTGCATTTTTCAAAGTCTTTTTACTTGGTGAGGTATTGATGACTGATGTTCCTAAGTAAAATTCTCGTTTAAATGTAACAGAAGGTTGGATTCAGATAAAACGTTCAAAAGGTATCCAATCGAAACCTTAACCTGATTTATAAGGAAGTGCAGCCAATATTGATTAGAAGCACTTGTTTAAGTAGTTGCATTCGAGGCATTGTGCATTTTGCATTGAGGACAATTTCCCTTAACTAACTGTCCAGCATTATTAGGAGTGGCTGTTTGAATCAATTAGTATGCGAATGTTTTTTGCTGCATTTATTACTTTTATTCTCCATGAATTCCATTAGAACAAATAGACCACATAGTTACTAACTCAACAATAGCAACAGTCAATGGTTCAACTCTCCTCTCCCGCCTCTTTGAGGCCACTAACTAATAAAAAGAACTAATAACAATAATAAATGGTAAATAAAAAGCATAAAGTTTATAAATTTAGTATAGAAGCATAAAAGGCGGTATGACTCCTGCTTAGTTTCACACCTTCAAGGATTTCAATCCATATAAAGTTTGATATTTCTTTTATGCCAACACATCTAAGTGTTTCAATGTTCTTTACTACTGATTTTCCTAATCATACTGACAGAAAATGAAGGAAATGAGTGGCAAGTGCAATTGTTCCCAATGCTCGGGTTCAAATCTCGTACTCATGCAATTATATGCACAACACAAACTATAGCTCAAGTTTATATGAATACCTAACGTGGTATAAGTTTATGTTTAAATGATTTTTAGTGGCAACAACAAAAGTGGGGAACAAATAAGTATTATATGCTTGATTTTCCTTCTCTCAGATTGAGTTTAAGACAATAAAGATGGTACACTTTCTATTCACTGCTATAGGCAATTTCTGCGTGAGATTGGCAGATATTGAAAAATAATGCTTCCTTGTTCCCAAAACAATAATTATTGGATACATGACCGGTTTTTTTTTTATTCCTAAAACAAGGCATTACACAGAGCAATCATGCCATGTAAGATGTAACTATGAAATCTTCTCTTGGATACATGACCGGTTCTTTTTTTGCCTTGCTTTAAATATATGAGTATATATTTTACCTGTAATTTGTTACATCTTAGAGACATCGGCTGTTACTCGGTTCAAAGCAGTGGCAGTCTTTGAACCAGATGGGCGACTCAAATGCTTGCTGATGAAATCCCCGGCCAACATGAGCTTAGCCAGATCCACATTTGTTTTTACACCTAGACCATTAAGCATGTACACGACATCCTCTGTGGCAACGTTCCCCGAAGCTCCTTTAGCATATGGACACCCACCAAGACCAGCAATAGAGGAATCCAGCGTGCTTATCCCCATCTGTTGAGAAACAAATCATATAAGTTCACTGAATAAATTATCAGATTTGCAACAATATGAAAGTTTCCCTGGTTTAAGCATAAAAACTGCAGCTGGACTGCTGGAGTCCTAAGTGAAACCCCTCTTCTATTTTTACTTCCTTAACTAAATACATGTCATGTCGTGGACACTTAAGACCATTCATTCACATGAAAAGCTGCTGAGGCATAAATGCTAAAATATTATACTCCAAAGGCATTCTGTCCTGAATTAAGTGATCATAGAATCATTTCTTCAAATCAAAACCTTAGGTGAAAGCCAACTAATATGGGTTTCAAACTGCTTCACCCAGAACAGAGGTCATAGTCAAGTGCCTGCCACCAATACCAGGCACAATTAGATCTGGTAAATTGATGGCTTACTTGGAGGGATATAAGAATATTTGGAAGAGATTGCCCATAAGTGTCGTGGAAGTGAACAGCAAGCTTTTCAACGGGAACAACAGCCATTACAGCTTCAAGCATGGGAACAACAGTCCCTATACCAAAGAAAACAGGAAGAAGAGATTAAAAATAGATAAATACTTATACAAGCCTAAAAGTTAAGACTTTTTTAGCCCACAACAAACGTATTGAAGAAAAAAGTCAGCTACCAAACCCTCAACGTTGAATAATCATTATGTGCCTAGTGAAGAACAACTGCACTGTGTAATTAAATGCCGTTCTTTCTATATTCTATCAAAAGCATTAAATAATGCACTAATACCTCTTATTATCATTGGAAAACATTGTAAGAATAAGCTCAAAGTGCAATAAATAATTTTTGTTAACTTTATTGTGTAATGAGGGGAGAGAGAGAGAGAGAGAGATGGTCCCATACCAGGTCCCGAACTTGTAAAATGAAAAATGAAGGGAATAAACTAACAGTAAAAAGAAACTGATTATTTATATAAGTGGGAAAGATAATTATACTAATGAAAGGCAATTGAGAGAAATAGAATTAAGGTGATGTAAAGTTACAGCAACTATATTTGTTTGTAATAATTTGGAATAGTTTCCAGGAGATTGGAAGAGAAGGGACCACCATTTGTAGGCATTTAAGCTGTAATGCGAAAGTTGTGATGGTAATGAGCACTACAAATCATGGAAATTGTATAGAAAATGAGGAAACCAAACTATAAAACAAGGGAAGCTAAATCTAAGGCATTAGTCAGAATATCTAATCATGGTGGGAAAGAGTGGCAGAAGGAACATAGAAAACTTTCTAATTTTAATATAAGTGAACACTTGGATTCTCTCTCTCTCTTTTTCTTTTTTCTGGTTGCAAACGAAATAAGGGGATTGGAGGGCTGGTATTTACAATGAACCCAGCATTAGATGAATCCGCAATAATAATAATGACAAGGTGAACAATATTTTAGAGCATCAAAGGTGAGCAACAAACAGTTTGGAGACATTAATAATAATAATAATGAAAAGGTTTTCTATATAATTACTAACAAATACTACATGATGTACTTAAGTATATGACTTGATGTTCCGCTGATACAAGATTAACCTGAAGGAATTAACTCAATTTGAAGTTAAGAAGCTGTAGAAGAATATAATCAAGATAGAACCTGTTCCGCTGATACAAGATTAACCTGAAGGAATTAACTCAATTTGAAGTTAAGAAGCTGTAGAAGAATATAATCAAGATAGAACCTAGTGGTATATGATGCTGTAGCCTAGGTGATTAAGTTGGTGAGTAAGAAAAACTGCTAAATTAATGAAATAAGAAAAAAAAAATCCCCTAAGAATATTGGAAGTACTAAAACAGCATAATGCAAGAGTCACTATAAAGTAAAGGAAACCAATGACTAAACAAAGAGTACCAAAATAATTTTCACATAAACTTGGGAGTATTAATGAGAGATCATGAAAGATAAATGGTTAGAGATACGAAAGAGAGACCAGTGGACAATCCAAGTTCAATACTCCATGGGAGAGGGAGATGGAAAAGGGAATTGCTAATCTAAATAAAATTGATAAAGTCAAGGCACTCTTTGTATTGGCACTCTTTTAACTGATCTGTTTTTACATAGATCGGTAAAGAGAACAGAAGAAAGAAAAGAGAAGGATATGTGAGATGATTGACAAATACTAAAATGTTTAGCATAGGAAATGCCAAGATGGAAGATTGACATGAGGAAATATATTCTTAAAAGGCCCTAAAGAGATTCAAATATCTCTTAGTAAAACCATTATAAATGAGCATTTAAAGGATCCAATAATCAATTCCACTAACCAGAATTTCAAGCACTGCAAGTAGTGGAGCATTGCAAAGGTGGAAGGGAGGGGGATCCCAAAAATATTTTTGGATGTATGAAATTCATGTTAATTATGTCTTTTAGCGTTAATTAGTTTCAGGTCAAGTTTCTTTAATTTTTTTTTTTTTTTTTTTTTTTTAAGAGTCAGGCAATTGTGTAATTTTCTGGTTCTAGACATGTGCTGCACTAATGGTCCATTCAGTCTTATTTTAGGTTTAATATTACTTTAGTTATATAGTTTAGGTTTAGTAGTAAAAGTACAAGGGGTCTAACTCTTATTAGGGTTACAAGAAGTCCAAGTATGGCTATGAATAGATATTAATCATCTACTTATATGGAAGTAATGCTTTATATTCAATAAAGAATATGTTTTCTAAAATTTTAAATATATGAAACTTTGTTTTTGGACTGCGTGATGCAACCTTCTCCAAAGTATGATGCCTAAAAAATTTTATTTTTTTTAAATCCTTCTGAGTCCTGAAATTTCTAGCAACTTGAAGCGAGTTGCAAGAGCAAACTTGCTCAATAATCACTTCTAATGGAACCAAACATATCTTTTCATACAGAAGAGAAGTCTGTAAAAACATTTACCTGGCGTACCAACTCCAATTGTGTCACCAAGGGAAATTTCAAAGCAACCCATGTCATACAGTTCCTTTGCCACATATGCTACTTTTGAAGGAGGGATTGCTCCTTCTACTGGACAGCCAACTACACACGATACATACCTATCAAAGTTCAATTCGAACTCGTTCATCTCAGAGCCACTTAAATATTATAAAACATAATGTTTATTTTCAAAAGAAGCATTAACACATGCAGCCCACCTAAAAGAATAATGATGTAAACATATAATAGTACATTAAAAAATGTCTTACCCAATGAACAAAGCTCCCACTTTTGCAAGGTCTGGGAGAGGTCATGGTAAGCAACATGTACTAGTACATAGAATCCATAATTTGAACTCTATATGCAATGTCTAATTTTATTCTTGAAACCAATAGAGAACTGAAGAAAATACTGTTCCATACCCTAGGCTAACATAAGGCATATATATTGTACTGGGTCTCTATTGTATAAAATGATCTACACAAATGGAAACATTATAAAGCTGTTACTGAAGCAATCTACAGTAAATTGAAATAGAAATTCATTCTTCTCCTTTTGTTGAACAGGCCTGCTGGACATGCAGTCTGACCAAGAGGCCTATTTGATATATATCACAAATACATTCTTGTCATGTCATGTCCAGCATGGTTACATCACAATTTACATATATTGAAGTTTCCGAAAGTAATGTGTATCAGATGCTACAAAGGGGTCAAAGACCAAACCAGTGCCACAATGCGTGTAGGCTATTAGTCACAAATCAAAGCCATTTGTTTCTCTTTCCTGGTCTTTATATACACGTTACGACATGGAACATATATTCTGTAGCCAACTACTGTGTAAAGATAAAGTGAACAAAATGTAAAAGAAAGCCACAATCATGTATATATATAAGAGCAGGTGGAAATGCGGAAGTGATAGTCAAGGGGATAATGGGAAATAAATTAATAGGTCCCCAAAATAATATATCCTAAATTGGAGATTTCTTGTGAAACAGAAGCACATCTAGAAAGAAGGTAATATAGCATTAGATACCAGTCATTCATGCCCATGCTTTAATAGGGAGTAGCTGACACTGCATAACAACATTTTTTTTCTTCCCTAAATAACATAGTTTCAGCAAAGCCAAAATGGGCAGTGTCAAGTGTATGGAAGAAACAGCAGAGCACTGACATTAAAATCCTTCCCGGAGAGATTAATCTAGAACAAATAACCAACTCACACACCCATACAGAATTGATCCAATGAAACACTTATTTATGAGAGGAGATGCCATTTGGTCAAAAGACCATTGGAAATATAAATAACCAACTTATGTTAGCTGTGGCTTATAAACAGGAAGATGAGACAACTGGTAAACATTACGCATTCGCACGTGTACAGAGAGGCAAAGAGAGAGAGATTCAATGGGAACAGAAAAATAAGACATACCCACGAACAGGAATTGAGAGCTCTTTAGCAGCACGAGTAACAGCACGATAACGTACAAGACTCTCTTCAATGCTACAATTGATGTTTGACTTTGAAAATGACTCAGAAGCTGAGGCAAATACTGCTACTTCCTTCGCACCAGCTGCAACAGCAGCTTCAAAGCCCTGGAAGAAGAAGATGAAGCAGTTCAGAGAATCTCCATCAGAATATTATGCCATTTATTGAACTATTGTTGTTTTTCCAGATTACCCACTTTTAAGTTAGGAGTCAGAACAGGAAATCTAGCACCGTCCAATTTACAAACTGCCGCCATTACATCCTTGGCATCTGCTAGCTGAGAAGGTAATCAAAGAATATTAAAGTAGGATCTTCAGTTACAATGAGAGTAAGAACAAAGCACATTTGACAAAAAATTAAGAATTAAACATTCAGAACATTCTATAAAAGAATAAGTGAAATGGTCCACAAACCATAAAGACAATCAACTTTCAGATTGAAAATCTAAATGAACCTGCTTATTCAGTGACAATGAGCATGTAATTATAAAACAATCAAAATTTGTCACAAAAATTCAATTCATGACCATGACGCAGTTTATTTTTCAGAACCAATCAATTCACAACCATTGATACAGTTGAAGTAAAATACTATAGAATATTCTTGAAAATACAGAAGGTTTATGAATTATAATTTTCCTTTCACCAGAGATCCTTATTCTCTAATGGGAAAAACAAAAAATTTCCATGAGAAGATGAATTCTTGATCAGAGACAGGAACATACAAAAGTACAGTGCCCATAAAACTCTAATATTCTCTCATTTTTTTGAGTGGGGGAGGAGTGTTTTCTGATAAGCATTCAACCTCTGAATGCACCATGGCAATTGACCCTTCAATTTTCAGGTTAGTTTCTATTAGGTCACTGAACTACAAAACATAACAATCTTAAACCAGAACATTTCAAATGGTTTCTAAGCAGATGTGATCTAAAATTCCTTCAATCATAGCAGCCGTGGTTGTGTCTCTAATAGGATGTGAATGGAAAAACCAACAGTACTTTCCAAGGAAGCAAGATCTTGGTCAGTCAATTAGCTAACAGAAAAAAGTTTGTTGTCATATCTATTTGTTCACCAACCAACTTCTACTTGGTGTAACTCCTCAAAAAAGGTTATCTCAGCATATTATACCATAATGTATCTAGATTTCATGCCCATTAACACTAGATTTCATTCCTCATAAAAGAGTAGAATAACAAGGCAACTTTCAAGCTACCTCCAAGACTGTTATGAATGCTGTCTCATATGCATACATTGATCAGGCAAAACCATAAAAATAAAGAATGACGTGTTCAATTCTTCCAAGGAAATATTCTAAAAGCTCAAAATCCAAAAAGAATTCAGTAATTAGGACAAAGAATAAAGGTTCAAAGTGTTTCACTTGGTTTATCACCAACTTCAAGCATGTTCAAATTTTCACAAGGATGTAGAGATGCATCAAACTCACAGACAGACTCACTGGTCTAACAAGTAGCAGCAATCAATTGAAAAGGTTTTATACAGATAACTGCTAAACATCCCTCTAAATCCAATGGTACACATCTCAAGCCAAAAGAAGAATGACTGATCCATGCTTTAAATTACATGCTTCAAAGGAGCTGTTAAAGGTATGGCCAATTACTATTACAGATTGCTGCATGGTGAACCCCACAAATGGAAGTCATAAAAGGTTTTGGTTCATTGCTCACATGTGCCTCCAAAAGATCACGAAATATGTTACTCTTCCATTTGCAATTATGCAGACAAGATAATAGTCTGACAGGGAAGCACACGTGCCAAACTCTTCCATTCTTTTATTTTACATATAAACTTACTATCCAATATCATCCATTTTTAGTATTTGTTTTTCTTGATGCTTTCTGACTCAATAATATAGAACCTAGCCAGACTAACCTTAAAGAGCATAGTTGCTGAGATTTTAAATAAAGCTTTTTTTTTCCACTTGAAAGTGTTAAATAAAACTAGACAAAATTTAAGTAGCACTTACCAGGTTCAAAATGTGGCCCGACATTTTTTTTCCCACTTGAATAGGGAAGATTGTTCAAGATAGTTCTGAGTTACTAAGGGTTGCTGCTAAAAACTATTATCGAATCACATGTAATATCCCTTCGAATTTTCCTTTTCACTTTTTGCTCCCGATTTTGTTTTTTTTTTTTTTTTTTTCTATACAAGTGCCAATTCAAATGTAAAAGAGATTTCCTCTAGTTTATCGATAAGGATATTTCTATGTGCCACTCTATACCAGCTTGAATTTTTGAAAAGGTTCCTCAAGAAATATGGCCATTATATCTCTGTAATGCGAAAATACAAGTTCACTTGTTCTATTTGTTCCAACTCCCAACAGCATAGCAAGATGTTAAATTCTGAAACAACCCATATAATACATGCAGCTACAACACAATCCACAAATTCTGAAAGAAAAACATTGTCAGTGGTCAACCTCCATAACTTTCATCCCAACTATGTGGTGTCATCAGTCAGCCTTCAAAATTAGTATCCAATTCTAATGCCTTTACAAGAATAATATATAGGGAAAATATCAATATAAGCATATCAAGGGATGATATATTGATGGCAAATTTACAAAAACTGGTTGCAGTTATCAGCTTCTCTATGTCAAAATATTCCGACAAAAACCTAACTTATAAAGCTTTAGTACAATAAGATAGAATCAAATTTACAATGTGAACATGAAATAGTAAACAATGTTACCTGAGGTACCCATTTAGGAGATACAAAACTTGTAGCCTCAACAACTGACAGTCCAGAAGATACTAGTCTCTGAATCAATTCGACCTTTACAGCAGTAGATACAAGATTCTTCTCATTTTGTAATCCATCTCTTGGACCAACTTCTACTATCTTTACGAAATTTGGTATACCTTTCAAAAACTGCATTAATCAATGAAAGATCAGAGTGAGAACAATGCAAATAAGTTATTGACAATCTGAAAAATAGAAAAATAGAATTGTGAACTAAAAGAAGTATGAGAGGAAAAGGAGGGGAAAATTCCCCTATATTATGGAGACATGGATAAATACCCACACCATGACAAAAGAACAATTTTATCATCTCAGGAAAGAGAATTCTACATATCAAACAAAGTATTATTACAGTAATATTCATATAAAGACAAATTACAGACACAAAAAGTTCAATCCATAAATCAAATCACCTTATTTGTCATCTGTCGTATGTCTTGGTGATTGCCATTAGAGTTGTATTGATGGTCTGGAACGTACCATGAATCACAAACATTCCTAAAGACCAAGGTATTTCGGCCTAAGCTCAAAGACCTTTTGTTGAGGGAGTCACCTTGAGACACGTCTCTTGTGTGTCTTTTCCATGGGAATGCCTCCCTTGAATAGTTTTCATAATCTTCACTGCAAATGGATAGAGGTTTAGGTTGTGAAATTATTTAATTAAAATTAGGAAGTAAACCAATGTAATAATTATTATATCAATAATATAAATGGCTGATGTATCCAAAAATTAGCCCTATGCAAAAGAGGTATAGAAATGGCAAGAAATGATTAGGAGCAGTAAGCTATTGGCCCTCGAAATGATTGCATGAAAAATAGTTTTAATCCTTATCTAGAAATGAAAGTTCCAAGATATTCTGATATTTCCTTTATGTAAGTGTTTAAATTGTGCATTTCAATTGTCTTCCGAAAGAGATAAACTAAAAGATAAGGGGCATTGCAGCCGCCTCTTCTTTTCCTTTTAATATATGAAAGCATATATTTGAAGGAAATAATAAAAGGCTATTACTTTTAGCACTCAAAGTAGATGATAAAAGGAAAATCTCGATATAAATTGTTTCAGTACGAGTATGGTATCCTCTTTGGCAATAAATCTCTGCTTGGCACTTTGACCAGAATTTGAAACCCATTCCACCAGGGTGTGAACACAATTTCTCATTTAGCTAGGCTATGCTAACAAAACTAAGAAAAGAAGCAATGTAACACATACATTCATACATCTATCTTATGCGTATAGGGAGAAAAGGGAATTGTATGATGTAAATTTAAACAACAAAGATGGTTTAGGCACTGTTAGGACAAATAGCACAAATATATGAAATTTTACTCACTTGCAACTGTTGGATGAGCTGCAACTCCTTCCTTCAATCCAGCAGTTCCCCATTCCCACATCCTCTGCTCTTGGCCGGCAAGCACCAGATGAGAACCTCTGAATCCTATCAATAGTACTCATGCTTGGCAACTTGTCAACACCAAGGGGTTCCTCCAAACTTGACATGGTTGAAACGGATGCAAAAAAGCGAAACTGAAATGAATGCAAAATAAATGTAAGTGCTTTGCAATGAACACTTATGTAAGACCTCAGGTGCAAACATGGATTAACAGTATATAATGAACCATTGCCTCAACTTAAAAAAAAAAGGTCATTCAATTAGTACGACAAAAAAATTATTGAAAACAATTTTACTCTTGAACTCAACTACATACTTTAAAAAACTTAAGCACAGTATGTCTGCCTCTCCAGGAAAACTCCAGTATATCATCCAAAGTACATATTTTATTCATTTCAATTTAGATTCATCACGCAAAAGAAAAAGGATTCAAAATTTGAACATGCTACCAAATACCAACGGAAACAAATACAAACAACGCTCTGTAATCTAATGTATAGGCAGAAAGAAGCAAAGTACAAGAATGTACATCAACCCAGTAGACCATTATCAAGCCACCAAAAGCTATGAAACCTTTTGAGTTCAAATAAACAGGTGTCAAAACTGCTAAATGCGGAAAATGCATTAGTGAAATTTGAATAAATAATATCTTCTACTTCTACAATCAGAAGAAATTCCAGAATACAGAAGGCTATGAAAATATATGCTAGTGATTGTGTTGCTCTTATGGAACCCCATAAACATGAAGGATGGTAGATGTTATAAAATCAATAAATAACAAAACATCAAAATGTCACATAAACAAGAAAAGAGAAAGACATTCAACCGTCTGTGAATGACATGATACACAAGCAGGTCAGGCCAACATAATATTATCATCTATGCCAAAATAATTAAATACATAGGAACACAACCAAAGCTCAATTCTAAGTAGAAATTAAAATCCCCAAACATATATTCATTGTTAGCCTAGGCTTTTACAACTAACTTTATTATAGCTTTATACTAAAAAATCCAACCAATAACTCAACAACCAGATGAAACAATCAAATATAATCCCAAAAGGGAAAACCTCCCTTCTCTTTTGTTGCCATAAAAACAAAGCTAAGCAAAAGAACCCAAATTGCCAAAATTTCCCATGAAAATGAAGCACCCAATTCTATAAAGATTCCTTTTTTCTTTCACTTTCTGGGAAACCAAACACTGAATACCAAGAATCAGAGAAAACAGAGAGACAGACCTGAAAATTCAAGGGAAAAGAAACTCCAAGAATTCTGGGTTTAAAATTAAAAAATAAATATGGGGTTTTGTTTTGTGGGCAGTTGTAAAAGCAAAGAAGTTGGTTTAGGTGGGGGGTTAGATGAAGGAAGAGAAGGTAAAGGAAACGTGACCAACTTTGTTTGAAACCAAAGCTTTGTTTAAAACCAAAGCTTTGTGTTTGTTTGGTACAAAGATGTTATAAATAGTCGTGCTTGTGCTTTTTGGATCTTCTTATTATTCTCTGTTTTTTTTTTTTTTTTTTTTTTGGGTTTTTCTTCTTTTAGTTATTTCAGTATTGTGGGGTTTCTTATTTTTTTTTTTTTTTTTTTTTTGGGTTTTTCTTCTTTTAGTTATTTCAGTATTGTGGGGTTTCTTCTTTAGATATTCAATTTTCTTATTTGTGATTGTGACAGAGAGAGAGAGAGAGAGAGAGAGAGAGGCGTGAATATTGAATAAGGACTGGCAGAGAGAGAAGGTTAAGGGGTTGGTAGGTAGTTTTCAGTTGGAAGTTGGTCGTATTCTTTTACGGTTCTGGTCTCTGCGGTTGAAGCATCTTTTTTTCTTAAACATTCTTTCCTAGTTTTGGATTAAAGTAAAACTCATGTCAAGTGTTGTACTTAGTTTTCCAATTAAAATTCAATTGCTTGTAAATGACCATGCTTGCTTCTTTTTCTTTTTTTTTAGTAAATGGTTAAATTTAATTCTTCCTTGAAAAGGTAATATTGTACTAGCCTCGTTACATGCGCGAAGAGCGTGCAATGAGACTTTTTCTTTTAGTGGTTTTATTTTGTAAAAAAAAAAAAGTTGTATTTTTTTCATTTTATATATATAATTTTTTTTTTTTTGAAAATCTAATTGATAAGTAAATAAATTCATTTGAAAATTATCAGGAAAATGACCCTATTTTTTAGATAATGTTTGAATGGGAATTAGATTTGCATTTTTACCATTTTGTCATTTAATTTTATTTCTGCTTAAACTTAGTGGTATAAAGGTATTTTTGAACTAAAAAATGATGAATCCAAATAGGTGAAACCCTTTAAATAATAGTATAGATATTATATAATTACGAGGTTGAATCTAATGGAGAATCAGTTACAAAGCTACCCCAGTTTTGCTTAGATATTTAGGTTTGGCTTGCCTCCAATACTTTTTTAAAAGAAATTTCATTTTGTTTTAATGAGAGACTACTACATCATTCACTTACTAAATAAAATATGAAGATTAAAAGTTTAAAACTCACTACCACTTGCCATTGTATATTTAAAACAAGAGTAATACTACAGTCATAAACTATTTTACAATAATTTTACAAACTGTTGATGTGAACAATCTTTTTTTTTATATATATATATACAAGATAGAAATTCTACTTTAGTCTAATCTAAGTATATATGTGTGTAAAGCTTCCTCTTGAAAACTTGAATCCTAGCCCCTGTGAACAATCTTTTATTGATTCTCATATAGGCATACCATTAATATTACTTTTTTATTTACCAATAATTATTCACCATATCAGCAGTTTGTAAAAAAAATTGTGAAATAGTTTGTATCTCTAGCATTATTCTTAAAACAAAAGACATGTTCAGTTAAAAAATTGCTAAAGGTAAGCCAAACCCCAGTTATTATATGTGAGTAATGCATGGAAGCAATCTTCTTCTTCTTCTTCTTCTTCTTCTTCTTTTTAATTACAATTGTAGATATGACTTTAAGTGATTTGCACACACAATATTACTTTCATTGTTTCACATTGCCATCAATTTAGCTAACTTGTAACTCATGCATAAATAATTTAGAAATAATTGAACACATTTTTTGTCATAAAAATATACATAATTAATCGAACTATTAGAAAGAAAAAAATAAACGTAATTAGATGCATATTAAAATTCTTGTCTAAGTTAAATACTACTTATAATCATTTTTATTCTAAGTTTCAATAAGATAGAATGTGTGATGATTTTTGTTGAGTAGATATGATTGGTTTTTTTTTAGTTCATTACTATTGGGTTCTTAGTATTTTGCACTCATTAACTCACTTAACACAAAGATTAAAAAACTTAAGTGGACACATGGCACAAATTAGCTCACAATTAAAATATAATTTGGAATCTAATTAAATTTTCTCTCAACTTTGGCTTTAAAATATGAGAAATGATATGTCTTCAACATTTTTACAACAAATCTTAAGTGACAAGTTGTTACTGGTTGTTATTGTTGGAACAAAAAAGTAATCTTAGTGTTAGTTTCAAGTTTGAAGCAATAACAACTAACCACCTGTGATTTGTTGTAAAATTGTTGTAGACATAGCATCTCTCTTAAAATATATATAAATACAAAAAATTATTAGGTACTTCCGAAGTACCATAAATGTGAACTCCGCTCTCTCACATAAATGGTATGTCTCACCATGAATTTAATTAGTGAGACCCACTATTCATATGAGAGGAGGGAGTACGCATTTATGGTACTTCGAGAGTATACAATAATTTCCCTATAAATACATTGTCTTTTACATAAAAATGTATAAGTTTCAAGTTATCTCCTTAATTTATACTTTAAGGGTACGTTTGGTACACTGAATGTAGATTACATTAGGAATAATAATCTTTATTACTGGGAATAAAAGACATTGTAATGAAATAATTATTACCATTCATAAGTTTGGTTGTTACATATGGAAAACTTGTAAAAGAAGATGTATAAGGAAACTTTACATTTTTGGAAATATATTAATTTTAAAACCTATTATATACACTAAGGAATAACTATTANACCCCTCGACACACGCCTATCGTCGCATGCAAGCCACTCCGCCGACCCATCCCTTTCCTCGTCCTCCATCGACCCACCCCTCATCCTCACCGACCCATCCTCATCCTTCCTCACCGGGCCCACCTCCATTGACCCATCCTCGTTCGAACCAACCCATACCTTCAAATCAAGTTTTACGGATTGAAAAGTCACGCCAAGCATAGAAGGCCTTGTCATCTCGTCTCGTCGTTGCTGAAGCTTGTCGTCAATGCCAAACACAGATCGGAGCCTTGACTCGATTTTAACCTCTCTCGATCTACCACTCTCTTTCCCTCAATTTCTCACTCTTTCTTCCTCCCCCTCTCTGTTTGACTGAGTTTGAAAGTTTAATGGTTTTATTTTGATTTTTGTTTCTTTAAAAGTTTATATCTTGCAATTTTCTATTATAAATTTGTTTAGAAGTTGAGAAAATGGTTTAGAAAATATGAGAAACCAGTAGAAAATTTGTATTTTTCAAAATGTTACCAAACACTTGAAAATATTTCTAATACAATTTTCAAAATGCAACCAAACACTAGAAAATATTTTCTTTCCTGAAAGCATTTTCACCTGAAAATATTTTACACTCGGAAAATATTTTACATTGAAACAAACGCAGCCTAAGTTTTACCTTTATTTACTTCAGAAAAATAAGTGCATCCTAAGCAGATCCTAAAAGGGGCAATTCAAAAGGGTGGAGCTTGTCCTATATGTTAGATTCTCATTTCTCATCCTAGTCTGTATTTACCTATTTGTTTTGGGTTATGGCTCGTGTTTAATTTCTGTACAAATTGGACATAATTAAATCAATAAGTTCAATTATAAAAGAATTTCACAACTGTTGAGATAATATTACGCTGTGATACATGAATAATATTAAGAGTAATATTAGTGATAAACTCATATAAAAATGATGTTGCATCAATTACAATTTGTTACTTTAGAAAGTTTTAAATATATATTTTTATATCTCTTACAATTGTTATAGTAATATATGAAGGTTGCCGCTAAAGGACACCTGTCCACACCTAATCGAGTCTAGTTCGAAAAGAGACTGATACAATTAGCTGAACCATCAATAAAATGGACTCAAATCTGCTTATTTATGTCCAAAAGAGGAGAAAGGCAGTTGAAGATAGGCAATAAAAGAGCACTGTGTGCCAATGGTCCATACCAAAGTTAGTAAACTTTAATTTTTGTTGTTTGGTAGCTGAATGTTAGTAAACATTTTTTTTAAAGTATTTTATTTATGAAAGTAATTACTAATTAGTAAACATAAAACTATGGTAAATATTCCTTACTCCTGAGCTGGACATGTTCCCATCTCCAACTTGAAAATATTTTCCTTTCTTTAATGCAGTCCTAGGAATACCATATATACCAATTCACACAACTTCTCAATATAAAAAAGCAAGTGATTCAACTTTTTTTTTTTTTTGCATACTTCCTATGTTCCAAATTGTTAGTCTACTACTCTATTTTAGGATGATCTAAATGAAAATTTGCTTTAAAGGGTCAATAAAATTTTTTCCTAACATATCATTTACTTTTATTTTAATAGTTAATACCCCTCTTTTTCACTTAGGGTACGTTTGGTACGATGTAATAACTCCTGTAATGGAATATCTATTCATGTGTAATATCAATTCGGTCATTTGGTTGCATCTTTATTACATGGATTAATTATTACATTGGAATAATTATTCTTTAAATTGAAGAATAGCTATTCATTTTTAAAATGGATGTAATAGTTATTCCTTAGTGTATATAATGATCTCATAGGTTTGAGTCCGAGGACCATGCAATACCTTGGTTCTGTCTAGTACCCAGGTATAGCTGAGTGGTTAGTTTCCCCATAGGCTTGAGTCCGAGGACCATGCAATGCCTTGGTTCTGTCCAACACTTCTATTCTTCTATAAGTATCTAGTTTCCCCATAGGTTTGAGTCCGAGGACCATGCAATACCTTGGTTCTGTCTAGTACCCAGGTATAGCTGAGTGGTTAGTTTCCCCATAGGCTTGAGTCCGAGGACCATGCAATGCCTTGGTTCTGTCCAACACTTCTATTCTTCTATAAGTATCTAGTTTCCCCATAGGTTTGAGTCCGAGGACCATGCAATACCTTGGTTCTGTCTAGTACCCAGGTATAGCTGAATGGTTAGTTTCCCTATAAGCTTGAGTCCGAGGACCATGCAATGCCTTAGTTCTGTCTAACACTTCCATTTTTTTGTAAGGAGGGGTTTGTCCTGGGACCGCTACACTGGGGACGGTTCCTCCTCGGGTCGGACGGTCAATCCTGCGGCGCTTTGGGGCAGGGATTGTTCGGACTCTGGTCTTACGTGTAGCGTTGATCTCGTCTTCACTTCGAGTTCCCATCTTCCTCATTTACGAGGCGCCCCTTGGCCGTTCGCGCTCCGTGCCTGACGCTTCGAAGCCCGAGACACATCTTTATTAATATCCTCGTGAATTGCTACAAATCACGCGGTCTGTGATCTCCTTGGGACTTGGCACCCTCGTGATTAGTACTGCTGATAGTTCTCTTTTCGAACTTTGTGTGGATTAATTCCCATCAGTCTTCAGCCTCTTTATATAAGGCTTTCTGGGGGAAACGTTTCTCCACACTCCATGAACTTCCTAACACAACCAGAAACACGCCCTTTCATCTCCCCAAGCCCCTTTAATAACCCCGCCAGGATTGTGACCGGAGTTGAAAGATATGGGGCGGCTTTGGGCGGGTGTGAGGACATCCGGGCCAAGAGCCATTGTGACCGCAACCCCCACTAGGTTTCCGGCGCGGCAGAGTCTAGGCGTAACCCCGATTGTGCCCTGCGTGGTGGCCAGGAGGGATGTCGCTGAAGTACCTAACATTCCTCCCCGGAGCGCACCCCTGCCGGAGGAGACGCGCAAGATCACGGCATGGCTGGTGCCCGAGTGTCGCCGCCTCCGACGGCCAACGCTCGTGAGGATTGGAGAGAATCAAGGGAACATTATGAGGGAGGGCGTCCCGGTGCCCCTGCGTCTGCTCCTCTCTTTGTTCCAGCTCCGCCACACCGGACAAGGAGTTGTTGGTGGCCTTGGAGCATATTGGCCTCAGCCCCATTCCCTCTAGCTAGTTTTGGAACAGGCCCACCTGAGCCTCTGTTTGTAGAATTAGCTTGTAAAAGTAGTTTTAAAACATGACTGCCTGAGCCTCTGTTTGTATATTGTACCTTTCTGTTTAATAAAGTAATATGCAGTTCCTTTTCCTTTCTGTTGAATCTTTTCCTTTGGACCTTTTACTTTTCTGCAACGTTTGTTTGGTAGTTTTTTTTTTTTTTTTTGCGCCACCACCAACCTTCCGTAGAACGACTACTTAGAACCATCGCCTGTTGCGTCGGCCAGCACACTAATCCTCCCCACAGATGGCGCCAATTGTAGGGTCGGCTTTTTTGTAGCCCAAGTTCCCCAACAATACATTTTTAGAGAGTGGATCAAAGGTTTAGGCGCTAATCGGCTTCCAACGAAGCACAAACCAATCTCCTTTTATTGAAAAGTAATAAGCCCAATTTACAACTTATGGTAGCTCCTCAGACCATGGCCGAGGAGGTTTTCCCTCCTTAAACTGACATCGCCTAGGAGCCATTCTATGCCCCCCTTCCTTTTTTCTCTACTATTTGCTCGCTTTTCTTATATATCTCTCTTCCTCCTCTCTCCTTCTTCCTTCTGTTGATCATCTATTGGCCTCTCCTCCGACCCTCCGTCCTATCAGAGGTCTTATCCGTGCTTAAGTGGCTCACCCTGATCGATGTTGCCCTGTCAAGGGGTTACATTCCCATTAATGCAGCCAGGAGGGTTAGGTGAACGCATTCAATGCAGAGGTGACAGTTCGCCCAAGGCTTGCCCCTTCACCGTGCTTCTGTCGCCGACGCGTGGCACTGGGCCCTCTCTTCCTCGGACAGCCAAGGAGTCTCCTTTGGTGGGGTAGTCCTTGTGTTCTCCCGAGGTCTCGGACGCCCGAGGGCGGGACCTCCTCGGATATGTTCCTCGGGGGTCGGTTCTCGCTCTTTTATCCTCCTCGGGCACCTCCCGTATCCTCGGCGTGGGCCCTTGGGCCTGGCTCAGAGTGGGCCGAGACTACCTGATTTTCTGGCCCCACAATTATTATCATTTTTTTTTTTTTAGTAATTGCACTCTCATCCCTTGAAGTTTTAAAAAATAACACTCTACCTTAAACTCAAAAAAAAAATAATAATAATAATAATTTCCCTCTTAATATCCATTTGACTAAACCCTGTTAAATTTGTTGTTAAAAATATTGTGTTCTAATGCCTAATCTACCCTTAAATCCTTTGCTTAAAGGCAGGTTTTCAAAATTAAAATCTATTGATTTGAATTTTAGTTAAAGAGTATTTCAAAATATTTAATATGGCTTTTCATTTTTCCTTTTTTCAACAGGTTCTGAGAGATTTGTAGTTGTATGTCTTTTTGTGCTTAATAAACTTTGCATTATTATTCTAAATTTAAAGTTATGTTTTTTACTAATCATGGTTAAATTTTGGTAAAGACAATCTTATATAAATTTATGATATTCCTTTACTAATATAAACAGAAAGGGATATTGTTTTTTTTCCTTCAGATGGGGTGAAATATTATCCCTCTCCAAACCTCAAGAGAAGAAAATGTAATAATTATTATTATTATTATCAGCCATGCTTTTCTCATATTTTTCTACATGTAGGCCATACCCCTCCAAAAAAATATTTTTTGTCTTACATGGGTAGCCAGCTTCACAAGCGTTGGTTGTAGGGTCAATTCTGCATTTATATGGTCACAAGTGGTAGGCATGAACCATGACCTTCTACCTCTTCAAAACCATGAAATGGTAAGAGAAAACTCTCAAGGCATCGACTAAATAATGACACGTGTACATTTGAACAGAGAGAGCTCAATAACATGTGAAAGTGGTCCTTTGTTATTCAGTGGATGAAAAATAATAATAATAAATAATGTGGTCCTTCTTTTTTAGAGTATTTGGACCGTGCAAAAGTTTCAATCTATTTTAGCATAAAATTTTTATTTATTTATTTTACATACTCAATTTTAAAGCACTACATATCAGATTATCTATTATACATTACATTTCATTAAAATGTCAATTTTATTGATTTTTAAAATTTTTCTTTCTTTACATACAACAGCCTCCCTTCACTCTTCTTCTTCATCCCCAAGATATATACAAAAAGAATAAATAACTAAATACAAAATGAATAGTGTCAGTGTAAATTTACACGGTTAATGTAGTAAACTTATAAATTTATACAATTATACATAAACTTATGTGAGTCATTTTTAAGCAAAATAATGTAAATTCTACACATTTTTTCTAAGGTCTAGTTAATATGTGCCCTTAGGCATACATTAATCATTCATTTTATGAAAGTTTTTATGAAGAATTGAAAAAGTTGTCAAAACAGTTAATTACTTTTTCATTTTTTCATAAAAAGTTTCATAAAATGGTTGATTAATTTATATTATAAACTCTCTTAGTCCATTTACTTTACCACAATGTTGATGTACGGGTCAAGGTTTAGTAGGTAGGCAAGATCTAAATGGCATTGTTTATGGGAAAAGTTTAGGATCACACAAATTTTTGCAACTTCTTTTTACAACTGTGGCATGACAAAATGTGATTGGTTAAGAAAAAATAATAGGTTCATGTGTAAGTTACAACCTACCATGTCAAAGTTATGGCAAAACAGTTATAGAATAATTTGTGGTCCTAAAAGGCTAAAAATATAGTTAAAATCAATCATTGTGAAACACGAGCTAGCTAGCTGATAGACTTTAGGTTAGATCTATATCATGGAAAAATCTTAGTTACTTTTGAAGTACGAAGAAATTGTGCTCCCTCCTCTCACATTCATGATGGATCCCATCATAAATTTAATGAGTGAACTCCACCCTGGATGTGAACGAATGAAATACAATTTTCCGTGTTCCGAAAGTACCTAAGAATTACTCCTGTATCATTGTGAAAAATGAGATGGTTGATAGGCTTTAGCTGATAGGCATTGTATTGAATGATTTGGTAGAGCACATATGTTTTTTGTTTATATCAAGATGAAAAAAGATAGGGATTCATGCATAAATAAAATACTAATTCTTTGAGAAGGCGTTGAAATTGAAGTGACAATGACGTATTAAATAGAGAAAAATGATTGTATTCTATATATTTCTAGTAAGTGAAAATAAAATTTGGACTTCAAAATTTTCTGCTGCTGCGATAACACAATGAAATCAATGATAAGTAGCCTAGCCATTGCGTCCAATAAATTTTTTTTTTTTTTAGCAAGTGATTTTTTTATTATTTTTAAAAGTTCGAATTTTTTTGAAAGAGATTAGGCAATTATTAAAGCACATACCTGATTTACCAAACCACACCAAAGTTCAAGTTACATGTTCTAAATTTCTAATGTCAAAATAAAAAATTATACTAGGGTTTTTTTTTTTTTTTTGATGAAAAATTATACTTTGTTGGAATAGAAAGGAATTAAAGAGCATCCAATAAAATTGAAACTATACAAAGAATAAAATAGAATCAAAGGAGAGTATATTACGTTAGCAATAACCCTAAAATTAGCTTGCAATAAGAGTATTGAAAATAATAGGGAAGCAGAAATTTTTTTTAAATAAAATAAATAAAAACATTAAAGACAATATACAATTTAGGTTATTATTTTTTATTTTATAAATACGATAGCAAAAAATTTTACCAGTTGAATTAGCTGAATATCACTATTATTTTTATTTAAATCTAATTAAAAATTTGGATTAATTTGATGGTGTGCTGATATCACAAATTATTGTTGAATTTAAATTTGGCTATACGTCCAAAGTATATATATGAAGTGGTGATAGGGTATCACTACAACAAAAAACGTTTTTTAAAAAAAAAAAAAAAAAAAAAAAAACCATTGCAATAGCATTAGAGTCATTGCAATAGTTGGTACAAGATGTTGCAATAAAATTTGAGGCAATAGGTTTATACAACAAAAATTTTTGTTGCAATAAACTCCAAATATTTTAATAATAACTTTAATGCAATGATATATATATTGTTGCAATAAACAATTTAATATTTCGAATATCTTGTAAGTATAGGCTATTTCTTCATGAAACTTATTGTAATAGATTGCAAATAATTGAACAAAATAAATTGGATTAAATTATTGCAATGATATCTTGATATCAAATTATTGCAACGAAATATTCGTTGCAATTACGTGTTTATCATTGCAATAGATTGTAAAAAAATTAATATCAAATTATTGCAATGGTAACTTCGTTGCAATAAGCTATTAATTTGAAATTTTTGTTGCAATAGATTGTAAAAACAATTTGTATTAATTTATTGTAACGATTCTTTCATTTTAAGTTATTGCAACAATTTTTCCTAATATATTATAACTTTTATTGCAGTTGAAAATTATAAGTTATTGCAACTTATTATTGTTGATGCAATAATTTAACACTTTTAAGTTACTATTGCAACCATTTTAACTTGTAGATGCGATATTTTATCTAAAACTAGTATATACATATTTTGTTGTATTAATACTTGATGTAATAGACATTTTTTGATGTAGTGTATATACTGTGTATATGAGACACACACCTAAAATTCAAAACACAATTTCAATTAAAAACAACTTATAATTATAATTAAAATTATGTTTTCAACACTCAACTTTACTACGGTTTGTAACAAGCTACGTGAAACAATAATTAGTGAATACGATAAATTAATATAGCCTTGTCAATGTACAAACTGTAAAGTACTCATTCTCAAAAAAAAAAAAAACAAAACAAAACCTCCCATCACACTCCACAGTTACAGAGAGCAATAATGTTGAAAAATTCTAGTGTCACACCATTGGCTGCAACTCGTCGCATGGGCGAGTTGTGGCCAATGGTGTGGCACCAGAATCACTCAATAATGTTTGGTGTGGGTAATAAAACACGTCGCTATCTGGCCCTCTACGTGGCAATGTTTTCATGGGCAGCTTCTTATATTGAATTTTGATATGACTTGTTGGGCGTTGCTGTTGTACATGTGTTTAAGCTGCCACTTATTTTGGTCACTTAGGTTGTTGTATTATTTAATATCACATTTAAATTATTTAATATGCATTGGGCGTCCTGTAAGATGTCGTACATGTTTGTTATAAACGCTGATAAGGTTAAGGTTTGGGTTCAATGTGACTGACTAACTGAATACTAGACTTAAGCTAAGTCATTGGATGAATATTCATTTCATTTCCATTGGCTTATTATTTTCATGTTCTTAGGTGGATTCATAGTCATGAAGGGAGAAGATCAAATTTACACATTATGGGTTTTTTTTTTTTTTTTGAAAAACCCATTATGGGGTTTTGATCAAATGACTATATATTTTTTCTTTTATTATGCACTTTTATTTATGAGTTTTTAAGTTTCTTGCTTTTAAACTTAAAAACAAAATATCAATTCAAGTGTTCTATTTTTAGTCGTTCTTAGATGCATTAAGATCATGTGTTGGCAAATTTAGTATAAATTTTTTTTTGAATGTAAATGCAAATGTTTACATGTAATTTTGTTATTTGAGTTGTATTGACTTGGGTCATCAAAGAAAAGATGATTGGAAATTGAAGTTATTGCGGTGAAGATTTTGGTTGGGTTAAGTTTGGATATGTCAAGTGAGATGTCAAGTGACACATTTAGAATTGAGTTCTAAATGGCATTGTTTAGGTCTATATCAAAGTTTTTAGTGTTTTGAATGATTTGGAAGAGCACATGTGTTTTTTTTGTTTATATCAATATGAAAAATGATAGGGATTAATGCGTAAAGAGAATACAAATTCTTTGAGAAAGTGTTGAATTTGAAGTGATAATGATGTATTAAATAGAGAAAAATGATTGTGTTCTTAAATTTCTAGCAAGTGAAAATAAAATTAGGACTTCAAAATTTTCTGCTGCGATGACATAATGAAATCAATGGCAAGTAGCCTAGTGCATGCGTCCAACAATTAAAAAAAATAAATAAATAAATAAAAGTTAGAAATTTTTGGAAGAGATTAAGCCATATTAAAGCACATACATGAGCTACCAAACTACACCAAAGTTCAAGACTTCAAGTTGCAGTTTCTAATGTCAAACTAAAAAAGTATACTAAGTTGCAATTAGGGGCGGTAAAATTGGACCTGCGAACTCGACACGATACGACATGAAATTAGCAGGTTATGAGTTGAGACTTAACGGGTTTGTGTCATATTCTGCTTGACACTGTTAACCCGTTTAATAAACGGATTGAGTTAGTGTTGAACACGTAAAACCCATTTGACTCATCTGACCCGTTTAATTAAATGACATTTTATCAATATACCCTTTAAACTCTAGGTATATAATCTTATTAGTTGTTGTGGTTTATTTTCTTTGACATATTGTAATTGGTTATTTGTGACATTGGGATGTGATTTAGTTTTGAATGATTAGTTGTGATGTAGTTACTCATTAGTTCTAAATTTTATATTAAAAATATTTATTTGTTTGTTTTTTCATAATTTTCTTTTTCATTTTTATAAAATTTGATAAACAGGTTGACACAACTGACCCGTTTAATAATGAGTCCTGTTAGGGTTGAGGAATCTTGACCCGTTTAATAAACATGTCGGGTTAGCGTTGACTTATATAGTCGAATACTTATGAGTTGACACGACACAAATTCGACATGCGAACACGAATTGCCACCCCTAGTTGCAATAGAAAGGATCAAAGGAATTAAAGAACATCTAATAAAAATTGAAACCATACAAAGAATAAAATAGAATCAAAGGAGAGAATATATTACTTACGTAATTACCCTTAAATTATAGTGCAATAAGAGCATCGAAAATAATTGAGGAAACATAATTTTAAAATAGATAATAAATAAAAATATTAAAGACAATATGCAATTAAGGTTTTTTAAATTAAAAAAATGCCTATTATTTTTATTTTTTTAATAGATACAATAGAGTTTCCAACTTATAAATTTCACTCAATGTTATCAAACTAATACAACGATCAAGTTTTGGTGTAGGCAGGATTCGAACTTCATTTCCTTTATTCGATAATAAGAGATTTTACTATTTGAGCTCACTTAAACGCACTATTATTTAAATTCAAATATAGTTATAAATTTGGTTTTGATAGTGTGTGGATATTGCAAATTATTGTCAAATTAAGATTTTGAATAGATATTTTAAAGTCTAGGATGCATATTATAAATACCCATGTAATTAAGGGTGGATGGCTATAATTAAAGGGTTTTTTTTTTTTGGCTGCTAGTTAGATTGTGTTAGGTATACAAGAGAAGTTTTCTCAAAAAAAAAGAAAAAAAAAAGGAAAAAAAAAAAGAAAAAGGAAGGTATACAAGAGAAAAGGAGGAGCAGAAAAAAATATTGTAGTTTCATGGTATTATCTCATCTCATTGGAACCTTCCCACTCCTAATTATTGTAAGAAAAACAATATATTTTGCAAAAGTGAATTAAAAAATATACTTGTATACAAAAAAGGAACTGGGTGACGTGTGGCTTTCCTTTTATCTCTTCGCCACCAATGCGCAAAATTTGGAACATTCCATTGTAGTTTATGGACCAAGATGAATGGTCAATGCTAATTTGCTATGCGTCCCAAATTATATATGTGATATGGAGCGGTGATAAGGTACATAATGTATGTAAGGGAGGCACAACTAAAATTCAAAACACAATTTTAGTTAAAACAAAATTACAATTATAATTGGGGTCCATTTGGATAGAACTTATTTTACTGAAATTGAAAACTGAAAACTGAAAACATTGTACCTAGAATGATGAGATGCTACAAGGATGTTCTGCTATTGAATTAGGCTCTGGTGTTGGTAAGTAGTTATTTAAGAGTCTTAATTCTCCATCTTTAATAAGGCCAAATTTACTATAGTGGATACGTGTGTCATAATCAGGAATTGAACATCAAAAAACTAAAAAATAAATTAGATGATATTTACTATAGTGGAGAAGGTTTAGAATTGACTACTTAATTCAGCTGAATGTACACTGTATATTATGTTTATTAACATTCGTCAGGCAAATATGAGGATTATCTGTTTTTTGTCCTCTCAAAAAATATGTAATCCCTAAAAATACGTGATTTTTGTTATGATAAGTAGAAAAGCTGGAATCGCTACTCTGATTTGGATACATCATCCTCGAACTTTAATTCGTTGTTGGAAATGAATTTCTCATCAAAGTTTGTGCGTTCACTGTACAGTACATGTATTTTGTGAGACTAAGACTAAGACCGCATGGGATTTTTGGTTCATATCATTTGTAACTTCTGGACTACATTCTATGCAGTGTTTTCTCTCTTTCCCCAATTATTATGACTGTGTTTTAATTAGCTTTATTATGGTTCACTGTCAGACCTTGGTACCATAACATGGTTTATGCTGTTTGAAATACAGGGATTACTGGAATACTTTGCAGTAGATTTTGCCGTGATTTTGTGTTGACTGACCATAATGATGAAGTCCTCAAGGCAAGATAACAAAATTAAATTTCAATGCTTTGACATTTGGTAGGTAATCTCCAATCTTGACTATTTATATTACCTATATCCTCAGATATTGAAGAAAAATGTAGAGTTGCATGCATCTTCTGAAAATCCAAATGATTGTGCTGGTGAGAGAAATAAACTCAAAATGAAAGATATATAATTGGCTTACCTAATATCTTCTTCTTCTTCTTCTCTCTCCCCCCCGCA